>NC_037683.1:92071890-92371890 GCF_003255815.1 Theropithecus gelada
CATCTCCCCCTCTCCCTCTCCCTCTCCCCCTCTCCCTTTCCCTCTCCCTCAATATTTTGGAATAGTTTCAGTAGAATTGGTACAGGCTCTTCTTTGTATGTCTGGTAGAATTTGGCTGTAAATCCATCTGGTTCAGGGGTTTTTTTGGTTGGTAGGTTTTTTATTACTGATTCAATTTCAGAATTCAATATTGGCCAATTCAGAGTTTCAATGTATTCCTGATTCAATCTTGGGAGATTATGTGTTTCCAGGAATTTATCCATTTTCTCTAGATTTTCTAGTTTGTGTGCATAGAGGTGCTTACAATAGTTTCTGTGGCTCTTTTGTATTTCTGAGGCCTTGTTGCAATGTCAGCTTCATCATTCTAATTGTGCTTATCCAAATAAGATATCTTCTATGTTTTTCTTTGGCTTTTCTTTTTTTGAGATGGAGTCTTACTTTGTTGCCCAGGCTGGAGTGATCTTGACTCACTGCAACCTCTACTTCCTGTGTTCATGCAATTCTCCTGCCCCAGCTTCCCAAGTAGCTGGGATTATAGGTGTGAACCACCATGCCCAGCTACTTTTTGTATTTTCAGTAGAGACAGGGTTTCACCATGTTGGCCAGGTTGGTGTTGAACTCTTGAGTTCAAATGATCTGCCCACCTCGTCCTCCCAAAGTGCTGGGATTACAGGCATGAGCAACCGTACCTGGCTGTTTTTCCTTTGTTAATCTAGCAACAGTCTATCAATCTTGTTTATTTGTTGAAAGAACAACTTTTGGTTTTGGTGATTCTTTGTATAGGTTTTTGGGTCTTAATTTTATTCAATTCTGCTCTGATTTTAGTTATTTTTTTCTACTGCCTTTGGGATTAGTTGTTTGTGTTCCTGTAGGCATGATGTTAGATCATTAATTTGAGATATTTCTAACTTTTTGATATAGCTGTTTAGCACTGTAACCTTTCCTCTTAACACTGCTTTTGCTGCATCCCAGAGATTTTGATATGTTGTGTGTCTGTCTTCACTTATTTCAATGAATTATATAATTTCTGCTTTAATTTCATTGTTTATTCAAAAGTCACTCAGGAGCAAGTTAGTTTCCCTGTAGTTGTGTGCTTTTGAGAGATCTTCTTTGTGTTGAGTTCTATTTTTATTCTACCCTGGTGCAGGGTATGTTTTGTGAGGTTTTGATTTGTTTCAATTTACAGAGACTTGCTTTATGACCAAGCATGTGATCAATCTCACTGTATGTTCCTTGTGCAGATGAGAAGATATTCTGTGGTTGATAGGTGGGGTATTCTGTAGACATCTGTATGGTCCAATTGGTCAAGTGTCAAATTTAAGTTCAGAACTTATCTTTTCTGCCTTGATGATCTAATACTGTCAGTGCGGTATTGAGGTCACCCATTATAATTGTCTGGCTAAATATTTTTGTAGGTCTGGAAGTACTTCTTTTATAAAGCTGGGTACTCCAATGTTGGGTGCATGTATATTTAGGGTAGTTAAGTCTTGTTGAATTGAACTCTTTATCATTTATGTGATGCCATTTGTCTTTTTTTTTCCCTGCTGGTTTAAGGTCTGTTTTCTTTGATATAAGAATATACTTTTTTATAACCACCTGTTGAAAAAAAATCAAAATTAAATGCCATTTCAATTCTATTAATTCTGTCTTGATTAATTCCCAGGTATGTTAAAAATTCCTAGTGGGATGTTCTGAAGTTTTAATATCCATTTCTTCCAAGCTGACAGACACAAATCCATTGCAACGCATTGAGATCTCTATAAGGTAAAAATAAATGAACATGATCTCACAGAGACCCCTGATCTTTTGGGGTTTGTTCTTAATCTAAATTCCACAGGAAAATGCTTACTCTTGTAAAACCTTTTTATTATTGTACAATGTTCATTATTGAAAAATCATAGATTTGAGTACAAGAATCAGTTATTAGCCTTCTCCATTTCCCTTCAATGGGAAGACTTGTATTTTTGTTATTTGTGTTCACTGGAAGAAATAAGAGAATTGATTTCTTTTCTGGACACATTTTTATGTATTTATATACTGGCAGATCAAGCATGGTCTAGCTTTCAATGAGCTAGTCTTTCAAAGTGTTTTTTTAGACAAAAATTTAACCTCAAACTGGTGTGAGTTTTTAGAACTCCATGGGGATATTTAGTGCTTCTATAATATTTTAGAGAGATCCCATAAAGAGATCTGTAGCTTTAAATTCCAAATTTCCCATGGCTTAATCTTTTAGGAGTAATAAGAGAAAATGAGGTAATCTTACTGGGCAAGCTATGCTTCACTCCATACAAATGATTCCCATTTCTGTTCAGTCTCATCCTTAGAAAATAAATACTTTCCTCTAGAAACTGAGAATGAATCAGAATGACTTACTGATTCTTGAAAAAGCCCACTACAGATAAATTCATTCAAATGCTGCTCTAGGTTTAAGTTTGCTGGAAACTATTAGCAGAAGGTATTTTCCTAACAGTACTTCCATTTGAAGTGTTAAGAAAGACTTGGATTAGTAGCAGAAAGGATCCTTACAATACAAGAATAAAGAAACAGTTATTTTACCCTGGGCCAAAGGACACCAGAGAGATAATCACACACACATAAAAAATCTTAAGTGCTAATTCTTGTTCACAAAATGCTCTGTGGTATGTCTCAGACCTCTACGTCACCACCTCAGACAGGTGGACCCAAGCTTGCTCCTGTCTGAAGTGTGGCATGGCAGAAAGCCACAGACTTTAGGCAGAGCCCCTAATCAAGGGACCTTGCTTGATTTGAACAACTTCTCTGAGATTTATTTTCTTTTATATATAATTGGCCTAAATGATTTTTAAATTCCTTTCCATCTCTCAAATTCTATTCCCTCATCAATTGCATTTTCTCAGTGATGAGTCCAGAGACTTCTGAGCTAAATCTCAGGTGAGAAGAACACGTAGTGAACTCCAAAACTTTACACAACAGCTTTACGGAGCATAACTAGGGGTGGCAAGACAGCATCTAACTGTTAGACTCTCTTATCACATTCCCAGGGTTTGAGTCTCAGGTTTACCACTCACTAGGCGCGTGATATGGGGCAGGTGCTTGGTCTTGTGAACCCAGTTTCTTCATCTGTAGAGAGGATCCTACTAGTACATGCTGCATAGTTGCTATGAGGATTAAAGGAGATTATCTTATAAAGCCCTTAGAAGTATGTATTTTTCATAGAGAGGATGCAACCTGTGTGTAACAGGGTTTGATCAAATAAAGAGAACTTTAGAAATGATATGAACATAGGGCTCATCAAAGGGGATTCCAGACAATTTCTGGAAGCTGCTGCTTCTGTATCTAGTGTTGGACCTAAAGTCATTTGGGAAAAGTATTAGGAAGGAAAGGTGGATGTGAAGTGGGAGAGAGCAAGGAGAAAGGAGAACACACAAGGGAGACCTGAAACTTGGGTTTGGTGGCTTACTGCCTCCAAGCTTCCCACTGCAGTGATGTCAATCTCCTCCTTTCAGAGCCAAACACGCAAGACCCAGGAGTAGGAGAAATTGAAGATCCTGCAGTAGCTTACAGAGCAACATGGTAGTCAATGCCCCGTGCCAACAAAGTGAGGCAGCAGATCAGCAGCAAATTGTGTGAGCTGCAACAGTGCCTGGTGTACTGCGCAGTGCTTCTGAGCACAGGAGAATATGGTCGCCTCACTTCCACTTTCCAAATCTATGTAACATCTCTTTTTGTCTCACGTTAACCTGGAACTATGCAAGGAAAGGAATTCTGGGAAGTGTAGGTTCCAGCTTAGTTAAGTTGATATAGTATGAATACACTGCACGATGTTAGCTATTAACATTGCTTTTCATCTTCAGAAACACTTCTCTAAAAATTCTTTCTAAAATGGCCTCTCTTACCCCAAGCCACTCTCCATCATAATCTATCCAGAATCACTTTACTTATTTATCAAGTATTTATATATTTATAATTGTGTCTTGCCAGACTAGAATAGAAGCTCCAATGAAGATTGAAATGTAGTTAGTTACCACTGTATACCCAGAACCCAGAATTGTGCCTAGACTATAGTAGGTTCTCAGCAAATATTTAGTGAACATGGTTGAACTATAATGTGAATCAAGGTGGGAGTCATTTTGAAAATTTACAAAATTCTTGAAACTGCTTTAAAGTTCATATGGAACCAAAAAAGAGCCCGCATTGCCAAGACAATCCTAAGTCAAAAGAACAAATCTAGAGGCATCACGCTACCTGACTTCAAACTATACTACAAGGCTACAGTAACCAAAATAGCATGGCACTGGTACCAAAACAGAGATATAGATCAATGGAACAGAACAGAGGCCTCAGAAATAATACCACACATCTACAGCCATCTGATCTTTGACAAACCTGACAAAAACAAGAAATGGGGAAAGGATTCCCTATTTAATAAATGGTGCTGCAAAAATTGGCTAGCCATAAGTAGAAAGCTGAAACTGGATCCTTTCCTTACTCCTTATACGAAAATTAATTCAAGATGGATTAGAGACTTAAATGTTAGACCTAATACCATAAAAACCCTAGAAGAAAACCTAGGTACTACCATTCAGGACATAGGCATGGGCAAGGACTTCATGTCTAAAACACCAAAAGCAATGGCAACAAAAGCCAAAAATGACAAATGGCATCTAATTAAACTAAAGAGCTTCTGCACAGCAAAAGAAACTACCATCAGAGTGAACAGGCAACCTACAGAATGGGAGAAAATTTTTGCAATCTACTCATCTGACAAAGGGCTAATATCCAGAACCTACAAAGAACTCAAACAAATTTACAAGAAAAAAACAACCCCATCAAAAAGTGGGCAAAGGATATGAACAGACATTTCTCAAAAGGAGACATTCATACAGCCAACAGACACATGAAAAAATGCTCATCATCACTGGCCATCAGAGAAATGCAAATCAAAACCACAATGAGATACCATCTCACACCAGTTAGAATGGCAATCATTAAAAAGTCAGGAAACAACAGGTGCTGGAGAGGATGTGGAGAAATAGGAACACTTTTACACTGTTGGTGGGATTGTAAACTAGTTCAACCATTATGGAAAACAGTATGGCGATTCCTCAAGGATCTAGAACTAGAAGTACCATATGACCCAGCCATCCCATTACTGGGTATATACCCAAAGGATTATAAATCATGCTGCTATAAAGACACATGCACACGTATGTTTATTGCATCACTATTCACAATAGCAAAGACTTGGAATCAACCCAAATGTCCATCAGTGACAGACTGGATTAAGAAAATGTGGCACATATACACCATGGAATACTATGCAGCCATAAAAATGGATGAGTTTGTGTCCTTTGCAGGGACATGGATGCTGCTGGAAACCATCATTCTCAGCAAACTATCGCAAGAACAGAAAACCAAACACTGCATGTTCTCACTCATAGGTGGGAACTGAACAATGAGATCACCTGGACTGGGGAAGGGGAACATCACACACCGGGGCCTATCATGGGGAGGGGGGAGGGGGGAAGGATTGCATTGGGAGTTATACCTGATGTAAATGACAAGTTGATGGGTACTGACGGGTTGATGCGTGCAGCACACCAACATGGCACAAGTATACATATGTAACAAACCTGCACGTTATGCACATGTACCCTAGAACTTAGAGGATAGTAATAATAAATAAAAAAAAAAAAAAGAAAATTTAGCATCCTGAGGCAGGGGCAGAGGCTCACACCTCTAATCCCGGCACTTTGGGAGGCTGAGGTGGGCAGATCACTTGAGGTCGGAAGTTTGAGACCAGCCTGGCCAACATGGCGAAACCCCGTCTTTACTAAAAATAAAAAAAATTAGCCAGGTGTGGTAGCACATGCCTGTAATTCCAGCTATTGGGGAGGCTGAGGCAGGAGAATTGCTTGAACCAAGGTGGCGGAGGTTGCAGTGAGTCAAGATTATGCCACTTGCACTCCAGCCTAGATAACAGAGCGAGACTCTGTCTCAAAGAAAATTTAACATCCTGATCCCAGTGTTTAGGTTGTGGTCAAAGGCATGCAAACATTCTGATAACTATTACATGCCAGACTCTATGCTAAACTCTTTGCAGGTCGAATTAGGTAGGATAATGTTGGCTGCTATAAAAAATAAAGCTCAAAATTTTAGTGGCTTCTCACAATACAAGTTTTTCTTAGCTCATGGGTGCTCCTGGCTGGTCAGTGACTTTCCTTCTCATAGTGACTCAGTGACCCAGGCTGTTTCTATCCCTTGAGGACATCTTCCCACAGGTCATTGTTATCCTTTGCCTTCAGCTAGTAGAAGCTAGTAACAAGACACATTGGTACTTAAAAGTCCTGGCCTGGAAGAGAAATATATCACTTCTCCTCACATTTCACTGGTGAAAGGTGGTGACATGTTACCCCTGGATGCAAGGAGTGACTGGTAGATGTGATTCCTGCCTAGGAGGTTGTTTGCCACTTAAAATATCATACTAAGGGGGAACACAAGTTTTATTAGACAGATGTGTCTACCACCTATAAACTGTTTAATCTCCACAGTAATCTTATAAGGCAGGTGCTATTAATGTTCCAATTTTACGTATGAAGTTTATCTGAAAAGTGTTTAAGTAACTTGCCCAAAGTCACACAATTCAGAATTACAATTTTGAGGCAGAGATTCAAATCTGCATTCTTAACTCCGTAACACACTTCCTCTCAACTCACAAGAGAGTTCTAAGACAACTTGTTGATGGATTGGATTCTTTGAAAATTTCAACTAGGATTCTGATAGATAAAACCTATTAGAGATTGCCTACAATCTAGGTCAGGTCCTGAAAATGAAAGCAAGTTTTAAAGTATTATTGATAGCATTATGTGGCTATTATTTCTGCAGGCTAATCGATGAATGTTGTTTCAAACAGAACAGGTTTAATGAGTTTGCATCTTTAAAAATGCATGTTTGAATAGAGATATTTGAACCATGAAATAATTTGGGTTGTTTCTCATAAAATCAATAAATTTGCATTTGTGCTACCCATTTGGGGAGTTGAGAGAAAGATTGGAAACTTGTGGCTTGTCTGGTTCCCATGGGTCATATCGATGACACACAAGCATGGGAGCATTTCCTGAGGAATTGCCAGTGTATCTGTATTGATGGATGGAAACTACCACTGAACAATGCAGGTGGGTTCCAAAACTACCAAGCCCTTGGTTTAAAGTCAAACACAAATTTGGTTGGCACTATATAATGTTAGTTCAATTATCCTCTCGAGTAAGAGATTGAATATGCAGTATATGCCAAAGTGATGCTTCAAAATCTAAATGTAATATACAGATTCACAAACTTAACAAGTGCTTTAGAAACTGCAAACCAGGACCCGTGGTTCAAGGCAGTGGAGATTTCTAGAAATTCTTTTATGCTTCCTACTTCAGAAACCAAACAGATAGGGATGTATGTGAAACCTCAGAGAAATCAGAATAAATATGTAGAGTCTTGAAATATCACCTTTATTTGTCACATATAACAAGAATTTGAACTGCCATAAATAGCAAATATTCAAGACCTTTAAGTTGCGTAGTGTTACAGGCTTGGCTTACCAGGTGTAGTTTCTGTACCTAAAATGAGCAAGTTCAAGAAAAAGTGAAGAACAGAGTCAAAAATGTTTCATTTTTCTGTATTGAGAGAATTTGATACTTTGTTTAGAAAATGACAGTAAAATAGAAAAGGATAAATGAGTTAGAAGAAAAATTGGCTAGACTAATGAGTCATAAAAATCATCCAGGAGAAGCCAAATGTGTGATACTTGTTAAAATTATGCAAGGATCTTTTATCCTTGTGGACTTTATTGTTGAGCTAATAATAATGTTAATTTAGCAGAAAAGTTGATTTTTACAATGCAGCCATGTGGTGCAGTGGTGAACAGCATGTCATTAATGGTGAGATTAGATCTTGGTTTAGATTCTAGACCTTCTACTCACTATCCATGCATCCTTGAGAAAGTCACTTAGCCTAAGAATATGGTTACTTATCTATAAGTAGTTAAAGGAGAGGTGGACTAATTAAATCAACGAATCATTTAAACCTCTCAGTACACTCCTTGGCATGTACTAAGTCCCCAGTAAATGGTAATTGTTAATTTAATGACTCTCTTTAGTCAAGTATTACATGAAAAACGTGTGGGTTTTAAGAAATGTGAAACCAGTCTCCATAAAAGCTCTGTGCTTTCTAGAATATATACAACTGTCTGGAAAGCAAATTCTCGATGTAGCTTGTTCCTCATGATTTGAATCCCGTACCCAGGACTCTACGTCACTTTCAGGTTCTCTTCACATCTAGATATTCTCTGCTATTTGTTTTACATGACACTAGACACATCCATGATGGAGATGGGGGAAGGAAGGGTGGTTCTGAGAGAGTTACCTCTGTGGGTGGGAAGAGCTGAGCATTCCCTGCAAAGTTCTCGGGTTGGGACACTGAGGATGACTCAGAGGTTAGTAGGATGTGACATATGGGAGGTTATGAGAAATAAAATTCATTGCTTTTATTTCAGCCTCATTGTCCACATGAACCTTCCATATAGTGAGCCAAGAGAGTTTCTTACTACGAAGATTCTTCTCTCACAAATTTACTCCTATGAGAAGTTGACAAAAGCAGAGCCAGGACTGTGATCAACAAGGATCATAATACTTATCAAAGTTGTCATCCTTCCTGAATCTCTCTCATTTTTGCATGTCTAGCCATCAGCTCCTGTTCCTTTATTTTAAAGCTTACACATCACCATTAAATTAAAATGTAGCAATTATTTATGACCTTTCAGTGCATTTATTTTTTTCTTGAAAGGCTTGTCTATGCCTGATATTACAACTTTTGATAGCTAGGCAGTTAAATGAGAAAGACAATCTTCTGTATCATGATTTAGACTGAGGCAACTTACATTCCTAATGGTGTAAGCACTTTTGTCTGCTACTAGTAGAATGGATACATATGAGGGCTGTTAATTTAGCTCTAATGTGGGCTGCATGGGAAAAGCTATAGGAGTTCTATTTAGTTGGTAGTAAACAACTTCGGAATCAATGTGTTTTTCTTTACTGAAGACTTGCTTAGTGCATTGGAAAAAAAATTCTATTAGTTTGCCTCATTTAGTAGTCACCACGCAGCCTGATGTGCGAGCCAGTGACACCCATTAAGGCCGGCATGACTGTTTGTAGCAAAATGAACCGAACCATCTGAATTCAACCCCAGCGTCATAATTCAGCAGGCCAGACAGAGCCATGATTTAGGATTTTCCCAACATTTTATGGCAATTTGTTTCATTTGCCGCAGGCCCATAACGATGCAAATTGCCATAAAGTGGGATAATCAGGCAGTAGAAGTGTCATAAAACTGCAGGAGAAACAAATTTCCATCTTGGAACTTTGCATGCCGATGGATGTTGGGGAGAGCAAATGCGGGTGTTTTTTGCCGGTGTTATCTGGTTGCCAAGCTCTGCGCCAAGCAGAAATGATTCCATTTTGTCAATTTGTACTCATTTTGAAGCCAAAGAATGGAAGTAAAAGAGGACCTGAAAATATGAGGAAGCACCGGGCCAAAGTCTCTCTTCAGATGCCTGGGCTCTGATACTGGGAGCAGTGGTCCAAGGGAGAGGAGGCCAAATGTATGCCATTAGATAGATGGAGAACAAATTAAAGAGCTCTTAGGGACTGGAGTACTTTGGCCTTCTGAAATGTCATGGTCCTTTTCCTGATATGTTTGTGGGATGCCTGTCCTGTCTTGAACAGCCCTGACTCTTTTTTGCCATCAACAGTCTGTCTCAAGGTGAGAACACATCAGGCTAGAAACAGCATTGTTAGAATGAAGCTCTTTGGCCCTGCTGAGAACTGGGACATGGTTGAGATGAAAGAGTTCATTCTCAAATATCCATTGCTTGCCCTTGGAAGCAAAAACAGAGTGTTTATTTTTTATTTATTTTTATGCCTGAGAAGCAGACTTCCTTTGTCTTTCTGCATTTTTATTTATTTTTCTTCTCCTGTCCACATTCCTATCTCATGGATCATTTGCATGTTTCAGGTATCATGAGTCATCCTTTGAAGAATCATGTGGCCTGAAATTTTCAGGTCTCACCTTACAGCTAATAATGAGGTTGTTTTGCCTTCATGCTTTATTTTTGTGTTGTCTATTTTGTTTCCTGTTTTGTAATATTACATTAATGGCATTGGTTTGAAAGTTCCCTGAGGACACATTCCACATAGCTCTGTTCCTGCTAACTGAACTGTTTTTGACAGATATCTTAATAACGTACTAGCTCATTGCCAAGCTGCTAGGGGTAAGAGCTAAAATCATTTCTTCTTTTCTAAAAAGTGAAATATATCCCAGGGAAAGTGTCTCTAGAATTCTTTTGATTCTATTTTATAAACTGAATTTGTCATGAACTCCCCAATGAGCAAGTCTGTTTCCCAATTTTGATGCTGTTGTATCCTAAGAGTTAGGCAGTATGGAAGATGGTAAAAACTGGTCTCTTTCTGGCTTTTGCAATGGTGATATTTTATCTATAGCTTTCACATGTAGTCATTTTTATGTTCTTATGTTTCTCATCTAATTTAGAATATGTTCTGTGATGTTCATTTTAAATTTAATATATACAGGATAAGATATATACAGCTAATGTTGATCATAAACATTGATTGTGGGCACATAATATACCCTATATTGTAGTATCTCTTTACTTTCATTATATCATTTAATTGCAAAAACAAGCCAATGATGTGTTTTATTCTCAAAACATTCCTATTTGGGGGAGGAGCTGTTGGATTTTTACGAAATACTTTAAGCTGAATTGTAAACAGGATTATGTCGAATGCTGAGTGGATTGATTCCCTTTCTTGCAGGGAGCAAATTCTGTTTGGTTCTGTTTTCTAAAGATGGTATCTTACAGGATACAGAGTCATGGTCAGAGATGTAATACTTGGTAGTTTTTAAGTATGATGTTAATTGTTAAGTAAAATGTAGAAATGGGCAAAGACCTGAGAAAATAAAAATTATGTTTGGGATGCCTAGAAAAATTCCCTGGAAATTCACAGGGTATTGGTGAAATGATCAACCTTGATGTTTCGTAGTGCTATGATGCAGGATCTTTCTTGAATGATGTCATCCATGTGCCCTCCTAAAGTTAAAGTGAAGACAATGCATTAGCATTTGGTGATTCATCATATTTCCTGCAGATCCCTCTTAGTCCATCTCAAAGTTTCCTCATGGTTTTATTTCTCCAGCATTTGCTCCATGAATGGAATTCCCCTCATGCTCTTCTGCCCATAAAGTCTTCTTTGATTCATGACCCTGGGAGAAATGTCAGCGAATTGGATAAACTCAAGAGTTTTACATGGAAAAGGAAACTTTAGACTGTAGTTTCCTTAGACTATAGACTGTAGACTAACTTCTTGATAAATCATACAGATAAATAACAGGTTGGTTTTGGGTAGAGAAATAAAAATACCTCATGAGGGGACATTCCTATTATGCATAGGAGGAAATATCTAAAAAATTGGTTTAAGATATTACTTTGTAATTGAATTGTCTGAGTGGGGAGATGATCTTGAGATTTCAACACCAAGCAGTAAATACAACATGGTGTAGGTATCAAGAGATTGATGGGATGGGTTGGGTTGTAGATGCCATACCAATATAGTAGAAGCTATCTAGCAGAAGGCAGATTTACATTTACTAGTAAACCATAAGTCCAAGGAGTGGCTCTCATTGTGGAGTAGCTGAGTGAACATAACAGTAGAAAGGAATGGAAGTGATATTTCTGCAGGACATACTACAGGCTCTTTGGCCAATCATTCCAGATTTAATCACAGAACTATCACAGAGACTGGGTATAATAGTGATGGGATACTGCTATGATTGTGATACTGTTTGGAAGTCTCACTCAGCTGAAAATAGAGCTTTCGATCATTTTTATTCACTTTACTCAGTAAAGTGATCTTTCTGAAGAACTAACAGTGGGATCACTACTCTCGATCTAATCCTGATCACATGAGAGGAACAGTTTGGAAAACTATTTATTACATTCCTTCCTGTTGTGTGCCAAAAATTGTGTGTGATTTGAAATATTAGAAATATGCAAATATATTTCTAGAGACATGGGGCAGAGAATCCTAGATTTAGGAAAGGTACATATTAGAAATTAGAACCAAATCATGAGCAAGGTGAAGCTCTTAAAATTGGATACTTAATATTGTATGGGGAAATTTCACAACTAATAATGCATGTTGTGGTCAATTCAACTATGAGTAAAAGTAAAATCAATAACATTTTTATATAAGTTATGTATTTTAGGTAAACGGAATTCTAAGATAACTTGTTACAGACTAACACTGTGTGGCCATAAAACATTTTGATTTCTAGTGTTTGATTAACTTTGTCTCCCCAAGTAAGCTGAAGCCGATGCTCCAGACTTTACTGAGCTTCTACTTCTTTGAGTTCATCTGAGGAGTAAATGAGGCAACAGAAGGCTTTCCTCCCACTTCTGAGACAGCCGTCCTGGGGGATGGTGGGATCTGACCTGCTGTATTGCACAGGATCGGGGTGGGAAAGGGAACACTGAAAGAGGCATGAGACCCAGTCGTGGGTAGGGCTGTATTCAGATTTCTATCTATCGTGTTTAGATAATGTGTTGATGTCCAAAGTGATTTCTCTAACTTGTTTCAAACCAAACTGTCAACTCTTTAGAGGAAGAACATACTCATATTGTAAAAAAGTCTTTGGATCTGGAACCAGAGCTGGAGAAACAGGATGACAAGGATAAATGCTATATCCTTCACTGTCCTAGTGTAGTCATAAATACATTGGTCCCTCATCTCTTTTGATAACAGCCTGATATTAAGTGGGCTGAAGTTGGTTGATTCATATGGGTTAAATGGACTGTTTTAAATTACTCATAAACTGTACAAACCATAAAATTGCAAGAGTGAGAGAAAGGGTGAGTTGGTGATGGAAAGAATGCTGGCCAAGAAGAGTAGCAGCAATCTATGAGAGTAATAATCTCAAGACAGAAAAGCCTGAAATTAGTTGAGACTGGCAGAAAAACAGGTTCATAACAGAAAATGTTTAAAATTTTGATGTCTATTTGATGCATAGACTACAAAGACAGAAGAAATGGTCTCTGGGTAGAGAAGTTGGGGAACTGGAGGAGAGTGGCTAGAGGGAGACTTGCGTTGTAACGTAGACTCTTTAGTACTTTTTGAAATTTTTTTTATCATATGCACTTGTTAGCTTTTCAAATAATTGAATAATGGGGGAAGATTTTTAAAAAAAATAGGCATGTGGTAGAAACTAGTCAGTGTTGTCCAATCTCCACTTCTTCTGTGAGGATAAGATCTTGGCAGTGATATGTGAGCAGGGGGGAGTTGTATTTCCAGGGGCCCTCCTTCAAGGGAGGGAGCACGCCCCCACCTCCACCTCTTCCCCTTCCTGCTGGCTGCAATGTGAGTTGTTTGAGCTTTCTCGTGTAAATATTTGAGGAATGGCAGAGCAGAAGGCACAAGGAAGCTGGGCTGCTCTAAACTTTGGGGAGCAGTGCTTTCATACCAGCTGGGACTTTCATATAAAAGCAAGAAACATTTCCTAGCTTGTTTCATCTGCTGTTATATCAGTGTCTATCATGACTGCCAAAGATATATTTTAACTAACAAGATGACTGCTTTTGATCTTTGTATCAGAAACTAAGACATCTTCTGCTCTTATTTTAATTTTAAACAATAAGGAAGAAAAAACAAGTAGAAGGTATAGGGGAAAAACAGTGGCAAGGAATTTTTTTTAGGGCCAAGTGGTTAGAAGTAAAAGAACAGAATATAATCTTTGTGTATCCTTAATGTCAGGACACAAGTTCGAGTCACTGCAGTTTGGTAATACTAGCTCCCATTGTAAAGCAGATTTAGGTGCAAATATGAGAATAGTTTGTTATAAAGAAGAACAGTTTTTATGTGGTATATAATTTCAGAGTCTGAAATACCTTTAAACCCCGTCTAGTAGATTCTACAGCTCCAATGCTTGAATTCCCTTTAGAAGCCCTTGAGTTCTAAATATAGAAGGGGGAAAAAAGGAAGCACTCTTCTAAACCTCTCTTTGGGTGCCCAAAACAGAGATGATTCTTCTTTACCTCTTATCTATATACCTTCCCAGAATTTAACCCTGAACACAAAATCCACATTTTTTTTTTGGTAGGGAACAGCCAAAATACTTGGAACTTATACACTTATCCTTAGTACTATTGTATCAGTCAGGGTCCTCCAGAGGGAAGAACTAATAGGAGATATATGTATATGTGTGTGTGTGTGTGTGTGTGTGTGTGTGTGTATATATATACACACACACACACACACATACACACATACATACATATATATATGTATGTAAAGGGGAGTTTATTATTAACTCTGCACGATTACAAGCCCCCACAATAGGCTGTCTGCAAGCTGAGAGTGAGGACAGCCAGTCTGAGTCCTAAAACTGAAGAATTTGGAGTCTGATGTTCAAGGCTAGGTCAGTCTAGTCTTTTCATGTTTTTCTGCTTGAAGTTCCACCTGTGCTGGCAGCGGATTAGATGGTGCCCATCCAGATTAAGGGTGGGCCTGCCTTCTCCAGCCCACTGACTCAAATGTGAATCTCCTTTGATGACACCCCACAGACACACCTAGGATCAATACTTTGCATCCTTCAATCCAATCAAGTTGACACTCAATATTAACCATCATAACTATGAAGCATTCCGGTATAGTTCAGGGCAATAAGAAAACAATTATTGAGTATCTACTAAGTGACAGGAATCATGCTGATAAAGTGGAATAGATGAGACCATCACCGCTTGACCAATGAACACGTTATAAGCAGCTATTCGTAGCATCGTAAATTTAAAACCAGTAACTCCCGAGTTTATATCTTTAGCCTTGACTTTATCACTGAACTCCAGATTCATGTATCCAACCACCTCCTTGACATCTTTACTTAAAAGTCTAACAAGCATCTCAAAGCTAACATAGATAAGACAGAACTCTTGATTTTCCCATTTATTTTTCTCCCCTCAGGCTTTCCTATCCCCCCTAAAACCATCAACTTTTCCCTATTGCTATTGCCACCACAGTAGAGAGTTTCTAGAGATTGAGCCAACAGGACTTGCTGATGGATGTTGGTAGGGATGGGAAAATGAGAGAAGAGAGAAATCAAGAATGAGAACTCACCTTTGTGCTTGGCCTAATGTGGCATATATTTTCTGCTTCAATCAAGTAATATCTGTAGTTAAAAATACCTTTCAATATTTGTTTTGTAATCCAAGTGTTAACAATCTTGGAAATCACAAATAGTTTAAGAGTTGAGGATGTGATTTTTTTAATTTTTTATGAACCCCTGGTCAAATCGTGTATTCTTAGAAAGATTCTGGATACCAACACTTAACTGGTTTTTCTTATTGTTGGCAATCTCCGTAAAAACAGACTAATCATGTACTCCCGATTTCTCTTTCCCCATCTTATTTTCAGATCTTTATTCCTTTTCACAGATGCTTTTGAAATCCAAGTAATTGAAGAGTGTCACAAGATTTGGAAGGGACGAGAGTCCAATCGTGACTGTACTGTTGGTCCCGAGGGAAAGATCACTGCTCTTAGTTGCCTTAATTTTGTTTCTATTATAGGGCCTTTTCTCATAGCTTTGCAGACAAAATTCCAGCTGAGGTTTTTCATTCAAGGCAGCCTTGTATAAACTCCCATTGACTGGGTTGAGAAATATTTTTTTAAATGTATAACCAGGAAAGACATTAAGGCATCTTCAAATTACCTAGTAGTGAATGTGAGGATGAAAGTTAACTGAATTCTGTAAAGTTTTATAACAGCAATCTAGCTTTCATGTTAAATTAATGTCACAGACACATTAAACTATGTTTAGTTCATTTGTTTATATGTTAATTACATCTGTTTTACTATGTGTAATACATACCTTTTATATCATGTGTAATGCATTTTAATTTATTCAGTTTGTTGCAGTTGAGTTCTCTATGGATTTCATTAAAGCATCATAAAAATAAGAATTCTTTGTTCCTACTGATTTTTAAAACAGATTTGTGTCCTTCAAATAATAGCCCCAGAAGTTAAAATTTTAATATTTTACTGTATTCTTTAAAAACTACATAAACAGTGAATCTTTAAGTCTTCTATTGTCCTGTTTTCCACTATATCTTATCCACTTATTATTCAGTAGTGACCAGCATGTGCATCAAATACCTGCTTAATTCTTCAGAGGGACTAAATATTAATATTGGAAGAGCTTGAAAGATCATCTCATAGATGAGAAAATTGAGGCTGAAGAGAGTTCTTCTCTATATCACAATGGTTTTTTCATACTGCTCTCAGTTCTTAAAGAGAGTGACATATTCAAAATCACCTACCTCAGAAGTAATGGACATAATCTAAAACTGGTTGAGTTTGCAAGTATATTAACTCAAACCCCAAATTCCCATGTAATGAGCATTTACCTGAAATGGATATAAAAATTTAGTAAGAAATTACTTAAAGGGGCATGATGCAGTGGGTAGAAATTGTGTCCAGCTAAATTTTGGGATATAAGCTATGGCATCCTTGGTCAATGCCCTTTCTGTGGTAACTAAAATTCCTGTACATCTTCTGTGCTTTGCTGTTTGGTTTCAGTAGTGGGGCCTTCACAAAGGGGAGGCATGGTCAGAAAATTGTTTAAATACAAAATACAGGGAAGGCATCAGAGAGGAAAGGTTGTTTCAATAATATGATTCAGAAAGGGTGACAGATTTTATGACTTCTGAGCTTTGGGGGAGATTTTTTCTTATTGTTCTCCGCCCTCACTATTCTCTTAAAATTAAAAAGGCAAGAGCAACCTGCAAAGAGACTTAAAACAGTATAAGTCAGAGAGTGGTGGCAGACATGCCCCCCAGTCAGGAGATGTGTCTCCTTAGAAATATGTTGCAGAGTGCATATCTAAATTTCTAGCATGTGCACGGGACTTTGCAGTGTTACAGAACCATGGATAGCCATGATGGTAGAAATGTAGTTGTTGAAAGCTCTGTCCTTAAAGTCTTCGAGAAATTGCAGAAAGTAAGACAGATTTTTTGGTGTAGGAAAATGACATTATAGCTCAAATTGTTTAGGAGAAGACAGGTGAACAGGTATATCTCACCTGTCAATTGCAAATATGATTTGGTGCTAAGAAGGAGCATATCCTGTAAACAGCCCCTCATTATTGTAAGATCTTGCTGAGATGTGTTTTTTTCTGATGGTGACATGTCATGCTGACTGTAGGAAAAAGTGTGAAGCAGGTGATACTTGTTATTGAAGACCCAGCGATCTATTAAGGAACCTCTTTTTTTCTGCCTGAAGTTCTTTTCCTAAACCTGTTTTCAACAATGGAATCTTACCCTCATAGTAGCTTAAATTGTAAAAACTGGACAACAAACAAAACTCTTAGCCTTCTCAGGCTATTTGCATTTTATCAGAAATAGAAATATTGACCCAAGGGATTGAAATACACTTAAGAAGTGCATTTCTTAAAGAGCTAATGAGGAACTTTTTATTCCTCTTCAAATTGAAATTTCCACCTTCAAATTAAAAAATAAAAGCAAACATATAAAACGTGTCATGAGCATTTGATAGGTAAAATTTGTCTCTATTTTCTTTTTCACTTCAAATATGTCAGCAATATTTTTATTTCCAGAAAGGATGCAAGTATACATGAGCTTCAGAAGTTTAACAGAGTACTTTTTGTTTCATAAACTTATATCTGTTGAGCTTAATTGAAATATGTTATATTCATAGTTCCTCTAGACCTTGACCCTGCACGGGAATGCAAATTTGCCTTCCTATGTGTGTTATGTGACTTTGAATTATCTTTGTAATTCCAGCCTCAGGACTAGAGAATCATTCTGTAACTTTAGGAAGAGGTCTAATATTGTCACTGACTTGATGCCTATGTTCTTGGAAGTCCTTAAACTTGCTGTGTTTCAGTTGTACCCTTGAAAAAATGAGCATAGTATATTTTGTGAGGATATCTCCAAAACGGGAGAACCCTCATGGGGAATGAGCAGATGATGTATACAGAGCTTGACCCTCTGAGCCAGGGGCAGGTGGAGAGTAGGCATTGTTGGCTGTGAGCAATGATAAAGCACAGAGTGACTTTGGACTCTGATTGACATAAGTTTAAAGTGTGGTTCTTCCACTTATTAGCTGTGTGACCTTGGGCGAGGAGTTTATACTCTCTGAAGATTAGTATTTTTGGCATGTATTATAAATAGGTGAAATAATATCATGCATGAATGAGAAACCGTGAACACATGTAAGCACAACACCAAGTTCAACATCTAAGGTGAAACAGAAATGAAATAGAAAAGAAAGGTGGAATTTCACAGTTCAGATAGTCAGACCTTAAATTAAGTATAATTTTTGCTGCATTATTACTGTGACAATAGGTCATGATCTGTTCATTCAGTTAGAACCCAAATGCACTATGAGTAAAGCAGCAATTATAATACTGACCGAATAGGATTACATAGGTCACCTAACATGGTGGCTAACATCAGACATACCTGTAGGCCTCCCTCAATTCCCTAGGTGCCATTGTCTCTCAGACCTTCAGCAGCAGGCTCAGCCTCAGCCACCATGGCCAAGGACTCTGCTTGGGACTGATCAGTTGCTCACTTGAAGCTGGGCCCTCGTTGGTTGTCAACGAGCAGCTGGATGGAATTGCCTTGTGCCCCATGGTTCTGACTTCTTTTGCTACATCTGGACTTGGATCCCACAACAGAGTGTATGGGATATGGGTTGATGTTATCCAGAAATGTGGGGCAGCTAATTCCTTATGACACACATTTTAACCAGTGGGCAACAGGACATGGAGGAAACATGGAAGATAAGTTTCTCTCCTCCGTCCCTCCCTCCCATAGACTGTTTCTTGGCCAAGTTTCTCCATTCATCCTGTCTGGAGAAATCCTGTAGGGCTGAGCTGAATTTACCAGCAAAGCAGGCTACGTTGCTTCATGGATCATCATGACCTGTGACCAGCATGAAAATGCAATACCTTGCATCTCGCCCTATCCCTTAATATCCCTTTCATTATTCTTTTACTTTCCCAACCTGAAAATCACCTCTCAAAAGCATGGACATTTAATTCTTGCTTCAGTCTCCTTTGTCTAGGGAACCCAGACAAAGATACTGCTTAGTACATAAAAGTTGCTCATTAATATTGATTTTCCTTTCTTCTGCCTCTGTTAATTTTTAAAAATTTGACCTTGCCCAGTTCCAGGATAAACTTGAACTGCTTTAGTTGCTTCCATTCCTTGTCTTTTCTTCCTGAACTCATATTCTATCTCAGGTACTAATTTTCCAGTTCATTTCTCATTTCATGCTGTAAAGCAATTGATCTCTTTAATGTATTGCTTCTAGAAATCTTGATTTGGTCTAAATCCAAGTCTTTAATCCAGAGAATTGGAGACTTTGATGTTACGCAAACTCTAGATTATTCTTGTGTAAGAAAGTGTTGGTCTGGAAAATGAAAGGATTTCTGTGGACAGGAATTTCATCTCCTATGGTTAGAGGTTTATAGCCACCCCTTTTAAGCAGATTCCATGCCTGTTTTTCAGTAGAGTAATGTAGATTTTGAGTGTCCAACTTCCAGTGTTGTTTTAGGAGTCATAGATACTTCCAATTCTAGATCATGTAGATGACCAACGTAGTTTTTTTTTTTTTTTTTTTTTTTTTTAATCTCCATTGGATCTGTGAAGATTGAGATAGTTCAGGCTTTGTGGAGAAGTTGAAGCTTAAGTTTCACTATAAAGATTGTTTAGGCTGGGTGTGGTGGCTCATGCCTCTAATCCCAACACTTTGGGAGGTCAAGGCGGGTGGATCACGTGGTCAGGAGATTGAGATCATCCTGGCTAACACGGTGAAACCTTGTCTCTACTAAAAAAACAAAAAATTAACTGGGAGTGGTGACGGGCACCTGTAGTCCCAGCTACCCGGGAGGCTGAGGCAGAAGAATGGTGTGAACCCGGGAGGCGGAGCTTGCAGTGAGCCAAGACCGCACCAGTGCACCCCAGCCTGGGCGACAGAGCAAGACTCCATCTCAAAAAAAAAAAAAATTCTCAGTTTTTCCACAATATACACACCTTTGTTCTTCCACCTCAATCAAAACTCTAATCATTGAAGATCTATTTCAAATGTCACACTCTCCATGTAACTCTTTCTCATCTTCCTGTCTGGAAGTGATCAACCTCGTTTGAATTTCTACTTGCCTTATGTCTCTGTTCATACAGCCTTCTGCTTCTGAACAACTATAAGCTCTTTGAGGACAAGGGCTAAATCTCATGTATCTTTGTATCGTCCTTAGCATAGGTAGTGTTTAGCACATGAGATGCTTAAAAATATTTGTTGTATTGAATTTTTTTCTGTCCTTCCAGTTGTCTTAAATCATTACTCTGTGCCAAGAGCTATGCTAAGCATCATGTAGTTCAAATCAATTTTCCCTCCTTGGACCCAGCAAATATCAATACCAATATTTCCTAAATTATAGCTCTTAGAAGAGAGGACTATTCACAACTTGGGATTTTACAAAGGATACTTCAGTTATGGATCACTGATTAGTTTGAACAGACCTACGTGGTTCTTTCAATGTCTGTGCCAGAAATACTTTTCCACTGAGTTAGCTTTCTTCTCACCTTTAAGGCCTTCTCTGCTGCTTTGCTTAGAAGTTTCTATGATTTCAGACCCTCCTGACTTTCTTCAATTTTCTGAATTACTGAGATTTTTATCCCCATAGTTGTTGTAATTTGTGTCAATTTAGAATGAATATGGATATTGGATATTCTGCTATATTTCTCATTCTGTTTTCTGTGGAGTGAAAATTCAGTTTGAGAATGAGTGTATGTTTTAGAACAATTATTTTTTGAGAGGTAAAAAGCTGCATTTCAAATTCAATGTAAAATGGCATATTATTTAGAGCAGTGCTGCCCAATAAAACTGTCTGCAATGATAAAAATGTCCTATATCTGCACTAATATGGTAGCCACCAGCCACTGTGGCTAATTGAGCCCTTGAAATAGGCTTGTGTGACTGAGGAGTAAGTTAATTTTAATTAATTTAAATTTAAGTAGTCATATATGGTCAGTGGCTACCATATCACGCAATGCAGATATAAACCAAGGACAGAATTATCTCTCATATTTCCATAAATAAAAAAGTTGCCCTTAGCTTTTTGAGGAAAGTGTGGTATTATCCAGTATTATTTCTTTTTTAGAGATGCACAATACATATGGACAGGTTAAAGGCTGTAAGAAGCAGTACTACAAAAACAAACGAGCAACACCAGTTTGCAGTAGTTTTACTCAGAATTTTCTGATCTCACTTGACCATGGCACCTGCACTCCATCCTCCGCTCAATAATGCCTATGAACAATTTGTGACCTCATTCTCCTTTTGGAAAAAAAAGTCTCCTTTAGACCTTTTACCCCATTAAAAACCTATGTTACACCTTTAGCCTATTAGTTCCGTCGCCTATTTCAGGGGAAGCATAAAATGTAAAGGGGAGGCTCCATTAAGTTTTACAAAATCTGTTCTACTCCCAGAGGAGGGGTATAAAGTTTTGCCCCATGGACATGAAACAATTGAATCTCTGAAATTACCCTTTTCAGGGGCAACGTATGTTTTCTCATCGTAGCTGCAGCTGAATCTGGATAAAATTGGGCATGTCCACAGTTTGACCTCAGCCACAGGTAGGCCGCCCTTTTGAGGGCTGATTAGAAACAATCAACTATCCCTATCCCCCCCACTGGAGTAGCCGTTGACATCAGTTTATCCCACTACCAACAATATGGGAAGGAATATGATAACATTCGGTTGTCTTTTCCTCTTCCTCTTAATAGACCAGGTGGTAATGCTTTGGACAAAATTGGTCTGAAGGCTGAGAGCAGGTCCATTATTGGGAGCATTTGCTTTAAATTATGAAATTCAGAAGGCTTGTGGCAGAGAGGCGGCCAGTCCTGCCGCAAAAGGCACTCGCTTGTCTGTTTCTTGCATTCTGTTAAATATTTCTTATTTCCTCAGAATACACCACAAGGACCATTTGACTGTCCCCTCTGGCTTCTGCATCTTGCTTCCAGCATGAACAGACAGGTAATAACCGTTCAGCAGGGCCATTACCTCTTCTAAAGACTATTATCAAAATGGTCATTATACATAATGGAGATTATTACAGGCAGCCTGAGAGATTTTTTAGATACATCTCTACAATAATAGGTGGCCTTTTTTAGCCTTATATATCTGTGGGGATAATACCAGGGCACAGAATACATGACAAATGGTGATTTTTAGCAAAACTCTGTCAGCTTTTAATGCATTAATTGGATTGTGGATTTAAATGGCATTTACGCAGAAACTCTTAAATTTTAACTCTTGACAAATGCACAGTGTGGCAGAAACATTCCAAGAACAAGAGTTAGAATATATAGAATGCTTTGCCCATGTTTATACTATGCAATCACATATGCAAGGATACTGGCATTAATGAGTCCTTTGCAAACAAACTCTTTTATAATGAAGTAACTGGTCTGTAGTCAGACAATCAAGAAGTATTTGTAGTCCTTAGGCTTCATTCCAGTCACTGAAAATACGGTGGTCAGAAAACAGAGAGAGAAATTTAAAACTTAGAATCTAGTAGCCTGTTTTTTTTTTAAACAAACACAGTCACATTTTGAATATTTATTTCCAAGACAATCTCTCCTCCTAAACCTTCCACTTAATCTCCAACCATTTGAAGGCAATCTAGAAGTCCCATTCTAGATTAAATCCCATTTAATCTAGAAGTCCCATTCTAGATGAAAAAAAAAAAAAAATAGATGAATTCTGCTATGTGGTATACATTTGGTTGCCTATCACATAGGTTTTCTCCTTTAAAGTAATAACCCCATTTTTATTTGGTTGGTAAGATTATCAGTGCCTGGGAATACATCCTTACTGGGCTAAGCCAGTCGGATGTAATGGGATGTTAATATGGAATTATTTGCGTCTCAGTATTGTCTGAAGACCCAGGAACAAAAGCAATAGGTTCCTGATAATCTGTCATTCTAAGGCAGGGTGGTGGATGCCAGATCCTCAATGCTTGGTTTGCAAAGAAACTATCAAAACATCCAGTTTTATAAACTCTCACTCAACATCCCTCTTCGTGAAAATACGAAGGTTAAAATGAGGAGAGAGAGAATTTCCTGAAAGTGGCTATTGGAGAACAGTGGCATTTTACTTTGTCATTGTGGGTGGGAATTTCTCCTCACTTGACTCCAAGTGAGAGGGTTTTGAGAGGAGTACAGAGATCTTGTTATTGGTAGCTTTGATGTTGAAAGAGCATGAGGGACTGGTATTTGGCCCTTGTCATGCTAGCAGGCTACCCTCACAGCCAAGCAAAAAGGTGGTTTCATGGCAGTGAATAGATTTTCTGGTGCCAATGACGTGTGAGTGTTCTGTCTGGACCGGATGGGGGCTGTTCCATAGAAAGAGCTGGGCTGTAATTAACATGCAGGGACTTTGGCCGAGAGGGCCCCCTGGAAGGGCAATTGAGCTTAGAGAGAGAGTCTGTGGAGTGGATCCTTGAAAACCAGGTGATGAGGGCAGTTGTTATGGCCAATGGAGGAGACATTGCCTCTGCAAATGCTTCCAAAATTCCTCAGCAGCGGGAACCTCCTTTGTAGGACGTTCTACTCCGAAATTCTGTGTCTTAAAGTTGAAAGCTTCCTATTTAATGCATTTATCAAAATAAAATAAATTCCTGCCACAAGTCTCCTCTCTCTGGGCCTTCCTCACTGGAGATGTTAGTCCCTGCCTCCCATACCCTATATGTAGCCCAGGTTTCTGACTGCCCATGCCCCCATTAAAGAGGGAAGAATCTGTGATTGGTCACTACCGGCATCCACCACCTTCCCTTAGACTGACAGATTATTAGTTACCTATTGCTCATCTGTTGTTTTTTTTTTCTGCTCGTTTTCTAACTTACCCCACCCTTTTTGATGACAATGATCAGATTTATTTTTATTTTTATTTTTTTTAGTAACCTTTGCATAAGGACCTAATGACTTCAGTCAGTATAGTTGACACCGCTTGTGATTCCAAGGGTAGGTGTGTATTTCAGAACTGGCCCACTGGTGTGTTCAGTTATGCTGCACACAATGATTTGTTCAGACATCTGACCTAAGCTGATATGAGATACTTTGGCTGGGACTCTTTGGAAGCAGCCCCCTGTTTTTGCCATAGCTGCTAAGCGGGTAGGCTGCAAGGGAGAGGCTGCTGTTGGTTCCCATGCTCCTTCCAAGCTTAGGAGAATCCAGAGCCAAGAGATGGACTAGAAAGACTTGTGGTGACAATATTTAAGCATCTGTATCCAAAAATTCATAGAGAATAATATCTATTCTAATTATGAGAAACAGTAAAATGCTCTCCCCAAGTCATTTTGCAATGGCCTTTGTCACTTACAACTGATAAAGAACTGACTGATAGATCCTTATACTATTTGTTAAATTGCTTTCACTAGAGATTTAAATAAAATTATTTTCCTTCTCTATTTTTTCATTAGGGAAAGTTTCAAGCATACAGAAAAAAGGAAGAATAGCAAAATGGATTCCCATATATTCTCCACTCAGATTTCAACTCTTTCTCTTTCATCTTTGCTGCACCACAGTACAGTTTAGATAGTGTGACACATTACTTAATATGAATATAATTGACACATTACTTAATATGTATATATGTATATATGCATGTGTATATTAATATGTGTATATTAATATTAATATGTATATAATTGACACATTAATATGCATATGTGTATATGCATGTGTGTGTATATATATATATAGCAAAAATAGAGTTCTTCTGCATAAACACAATGTTATCACACTAAGAAAATTAACAATAACACATTCTAATATTCAGTCCATATTTAAAGTTCTCCAATTTCCCCAGTATGCCCTTTATGGTTTTTTTTTGTTGTTTTTTTGTTTTTTACCAGAATAAAGATCCTATTAAGGTTTGCCCATTGACTTCAATTATTATATTCTTTAGTCTAGAACTCCTTCCTGTCTTTAAAAAAAATGACATTGACTTTTTAGTTTTTAAAAAACTACTTTAAAATTCATATTTTTAATTGTCACAAAATATACATATTTATGGGGTACATAAGGATATTTTGATATATACAATGTGTGATCAAATCAGGGTAATTAAAATATCCATCACTTCAAACAATTTTTTCTTTGTGTTGGGAACATTTAAAGCCTTCTTTTCTAGCTATTTGAAAATATGTAAGAATTGTAAACTGTAGTCACTGTACGGTGCTATGGAGCACTAGAACCTATTCCTCCTGTCTAGCTGAGCTAGCTGTCATTTTGTGTCCTTTATCCAACCTCTCTTTATCCCTGCCTCCCTTTTCCAGCCCCTAATAACTACTATTCTACTCTACTCTCTGCTTCTATGAGAGTAACTGTTTTAACTTTCTCCTATGAGTAAGAACATGTGGTATTTATCTTTCTCTTCCTGGCTTTCACTTAACGTGCTGACCTTGACATTTTGAAGAGTCCAGGCTGGTAGGATTAAGGATTATTGTGAAATTGTCTGGTTGTTTCCACATTTGACTTGTTTCTAATTTAACTTGTTGCTGCAACTGGTGAAATATTAGTAAACTGGAAGGTAGATCTAGAGGCTCGATTATATTCAGATTAATGGTTTTTTTTTTTTTGCAAGAATGTTTTATAGGTGCTGCAATTTTAGTCTCTTTTTATATAAATACAGTTTCCACTCTATCCTTAACATGTGTAGTGGGGAGGTGATACTTAGCACCATGAGAATCTTAAAATACTTCATGTTTATTTGCTGGTCTTTTACTATAAAGAAGAGTTTTTCTTCCTCCCTTCTTTCCTCCCTGCCGCCACTTCCTTCCTTCCTCTCTCATCCTCCCCTTCCCTTTCTCTCTTTTCCTTCCCCCTTCTGTTCCCTTCTTCTCTTCCTCCCTTCCCTTCCCTTCTTCTCTTCCCCCTTTCTCTTCCCTTCTTCTCTTCCCCCCTTGCCTTCCCTTCTTCTCTTCCCCCCTTCCCTTATCTCCCCTTCTTATTTTCCCTTCTTATCTTCCCTTCTTCTCTCCCCCTTCTTCCCTCCCCTTCTTCTATGCCCCTTCTTCTCTTCCCCTTCTTCTCTTCCCTGCCTCCCCTCCCTCCTTCCCCCACTGTAGAGCTAGTATGTTGAAAAATTCACTTAGTTTTTGCTCTTCTTAGAATGTCTTTATTTTTACGAACACTTTTGAAGGATATTGTCACTAGGGTTTGAATTCTAGGCTGGCAATTCTTTTCTTTCAGAAATTTAAAGATGACACCCTATTACCTTCTGGCTTGTATTGTTTCTGTTGAGAAGCCAGATGTCAGTCTTTTCGTTGCTTCTTTGAATGTAAAGTATCTTTTATCTTTGCTTTTAAGATTCTTTATTATTGTTGTTGTTGTTTATTTTTAAATTGTCTTATGTGCATAGATCTGTTTTTTTTTTTTTTTTTTTTTTTAAATTTTTTGATACGGAGTCTCGCCCTGTTGCCTAGGATGTAGTGCAGTGTCATGATCTCAGCTCACTGCAACCTCTGCCTCTGGGGTTCAAGCAATTCTCCTGCCTAAGTCTCCTGAGCAGCTGGGACTACAGGCATCCACCACTACACCTGGATAATTTTTGTATTTTTAGTAGAGATGAGGTTTCACCATGTCGGCCAAGTTGGTCTCAAACTCGTGACCTTAGGTGATCCACCCACCTTGACCTCCTAAAGTGCTGGGATTATAGGTGTGAGCCACTATGCCCAAATTTTTGTGTATGTGTGCATAGGTCTGGCTTATCTTATGTTACAAGGTATGACAAAGGTTGTGAATATCCCATCCTGGGATTGATGAAAGCTTAACCACATCATTCTGTCTTAACTCATTCAGTTTTACCAGTTAACTCATCTTTCTACCAATTTCTGTAATATTGGCACTCTCTAACTGAAAAATATTAAAAGTTCACCCAAAATATCTTAAATAAATGGTAAAAATGATTATAAAGATCAGCTTTTGGAATATAGATTGCATGTGGTTCTCAGGAACAAACTAGAACCAGAAACTGAAATTCTAGATAAAACTTTTTTATCTTCCCTTTCTTAATGCATCTACTGCTTTTTCTTCTCCTTTTCATTTTTCTTTTTCTCTTTTACTGCAGACTCTTAACTATCCCATAGCTCAGGGGTGTTCAAACTTTGGGCTTCCCTGGGCTACATTGGAAGAAGAATTGTCTTGGTTCATACATAAAATACACGAACACTAAAGACAGCTGATGAACTTTAAAAGAAAATCTAATGTTTTAAGAAGGTTTATGAATTTGTATTGGGCCACATTCAAAGCTGTCCTGGCTGAATGTGGTTTGTAGGCCATGGGCTAGACAAGCTTGCCATAGACATAATAGGAAATAGCTACTCAAGGTTCCTAAGTTTGTATTTCCTCTCTTCAAGAAATCAGCCAAACTGTGTTTATAATATAGCATGCCTAGTTCCGGTATCCTGGAAAGAAACTTATTGCCATAGTGGAATGAAAGACCCAACCCATGTCCAATCCAATTGGACCAGGCAGGCATTGTCACATTTTAAGGACATGGCTTGTGGGGACCCAGTGCTGTAATTGTATGTGTTGAGAGGGAGAATTTGAGCAGATAAACACAAAGTAAGTGTTGGCTAAATCATCCATCCTCTTTGGAGGCTAGTCTCTATTTGTGGAAGTTGTACTTTCCAGAATATAACAAATTTGTGTATATAGGCTAGCTAGAAGCTATCTTAAAAACTACTGAAATGTAGAACCTTAGATACTTTTTGTCATACAATAGAATCTTGAAATTTATAAAAATATTCTTTTGGAAAACCAACCATAAGCTGAGCTTCCCCATACCCAAGCTGCCCTAGGCTACATCTTTACTGTTCAACATTTTTAACAAAAAACTATGTCCTGCTGTCCTCTAGCCTCCAGCCTCAAGTATATATTCGATAGGTATTGTTACATTTGATAATATTTTAAGTATTGTTAAATAATTCTTTTATAACATTTTCCTTTTATCTGCTATTACAGAAGTCAATCTTTTGTTCAAGTTGTTTTGCTTTTGGTTATCAAAGTTACTGACAAAGAAACCTATTACATTCATTAAGGGAATGATTCTACATAGATGTGGTATCTCAACGCAATTTATTTAGCATCATTTATATTAAAGTGAAGCATGTGCTTAAAGTCCAACTGTTTAAATTTTCTTGAAACTTAAAGTTTTAATTTATTTCAAGATGTGGAAACATCAAAATACATCTATATTTTAGGTACTTCACATCTTTTTTCTTTTTTCTTTTTCTGTATGCCCTTTACATATATGTGCGCACACGCGTGTGTGTGTGTGTGTGTATATACACACCCACATGCACATGTTTTAGAAAGTCTGATATCTTAAAAAAAAACCCTTTTCTCAAATATAAGATAATGGTTAAGTTTGTCCCCAGATAATTTAAGAAGCCAACAAGAGCAAGAACATTAACAATAGCATACATTTATTTTTTCCAAATATTTTCTATTTTTTATTCCTAACACTGGGAAAGTCTTTATAGAGCCATAGTTTTTGCTGGGAGAAATGCTCACATTTTTGAGACCAGGCTTTTGATAAACTCGTGAATTTATCACATTTAAAGAATAATGGCATACAAAGATGTGATCATTGTAATTTGAAAAGAGGGTCATCCTAGTTCAGCTTTGTCCAAGGGTAGTGGATATAGTTAACATCTGTGAGAAGCTGTGTTACCAAACAGACTGGTGATAATAACCCGTTCCATAAGGAGTCTGTTCTGGCTTATGGTTTTCAGTTATAATAATGTGTACTGGTGAGTCCTAATGAACCTGGTGAGACATGTTCACATGACCCAATCTTGCTGGCTTCCCAACAGCTGCTCAGAGTTGATGAGGGGCTGGCCTGTTTGGTTTTGTTTTTTTTTCCGAGAGCTCTGAATGCTGTTTATCAAGGCAGCATTCACTAAGCATTATGAATGGTGGATTGCACATCTGAGAATGCTAGAATGTAAGATGGTGGTGCCTAGCCCCTTGGTATGTGCTCTGGCTCTGAGAGACTTCAACTTCAAGCCCATTGTGACAAAGGACATGTGTCAAGGGTGTGGCCCTCTATACATGGCCTTCTATTTTAATTTAACCATTTAAAAATTCTTTGTTATTTGTTAAGCACTTAGTAACATGGATCAAGAACAGAAATGAACAAAACGTAAAACAAACCACAGTTTGCGTATTAGATTCCTTGGGCTGCCGTAATAAATTACCACTAGCTTGGTGATGTGAAAGAACAGATTTGTACTTTTTTTTTTTTTTTTTTTTTAACATTCTGGAGGCTAGAAATCCAAAATCAAGGTGTTAACACGGTTAGTTCCTTCTGGAGGCTCTGAAAGAGAATCTGTCCCATGTCCTTCTGGTAACTTCTGGTGGTTGCTAATAACCCTTGGCATTCCTTAGCTTGTCACTCCAGTCTCTGCTTCCACCATCACATGACCTTCTTTTCTATGTATCTCTGTATGTCTCTTTCTTCTTATAAAGACATCAGTGAGTGGACATATTACTTGCCATAATCCAGCATGACCTCAACTTGCATCTTAACTACACTTGCAAAGACCCTATTTCCATATAAGGCCATATTTGAAGGACTTGAATGTATCTTTTCTGGGGAACAGAGCTCAACTCGTTACAACTGGGTTTTGCTCTGCAGCTCTGTTTGACTCATATGACTTCTTTCTTCCATTTCATCACTAAAATCCAAATTCTACTTTCTCAGATTTCATCAGTAGATTTGATTATTGAGCAGAACTTTAAAAATTATCAACGATCAACAAAATCAAAAGTCTGGGCAACATAGGGAAACCTGTCTCTACAAAAAAAATTAGGCATGGTGGCTATGCCTGTATAGTCCCAACTACTGGGGAGGCTGAGGTGGGAGAATCAGTTGAGCCCTGGAGCACGAAGCTGCAGTGACCTGTGATTGTACCACAGCACTCCAGCCACTGCTGTGATTGTATCACTGCACTCCAGCTCATGCCTATAATCCCAGCACTTTGGGAGGCTGAGGTGGGTAGATCACCTGAGGTCAGGAGTTCGAGACCAGCCTGGCCAATATGGTGAAACCCCAATTCTACTAAAAATACAAAACTTAGCCAGGCATGGTGGCAGGCACCTGTAATCTCAGCTACTCAGGTGGCTGAGGTGGGAGAATCACTTGAACCAAGGAGGTGGAGGTTGCGGTGAGTTGAGATGGTGCCCACTGCACTCCAGGCTGGGCAATAGAGCAAGACTCCATCTCAGAAAAAAAATAATAATAATTTTTAAAAAATGATGAGTTTAAACACTCCCACAGGTAGCTGGGTGAAGTTACTAGGGAAAAATATCTAACACAATCTTTAGTGGGCAACATTTGGTATTTCCACTGGACAATGCTTTCATCCATTTAACAGATGAAAACTTGGTTTAAGAAAAAAGTCTTTGATTCCCACTAAGGGCAAACAAGAGTATTAAGATCTCAGGGTAACTAAACAGAAAAGATGTACATCTTTACTTCAATCTATCTGCACTATAGAATCATAAATAACTGTTTTCCAATTATTTTGAAATAGAAGAATAATATCACAGGCTAGATGAACCGATAAACCATTTTCCAGACTAGTTCATCTCATAGAAAATTAGGTTGGTGTGGCCACTCTGTTCATATAGTTAAGTGTCTGAGGCATCAGTGCTCTAAGCTTAGTTTGGATATATCCAGTATAGATCTAGATTTTTCACCCCTTTTTCTTTTGCTCCATATCAGTCTTTCATCTTTCAGCATGGCTGTCTCTTTGTTACTTTATTTATTTTTTATTTACTGAAACAGAGTCTTGCTCTGTCACCCAGGCTGGAGTGCAGTGGCATGATCTCAGCTTGCTGCAAGCTCCGCCTCCTGGGTTCACGCCATTCTCCTGTCTCAGCCTCCCGAGTAGCTGGGACTATAGGCGCCCTCCACCATGCCCAGCTAACTTTTTGTATTTTTAGTAGAGACAGGGTTTCACCGTGTTAGCCAGGATGGTCTTGATCTTCTGACCTCGTGAATCCCCCTGCCTTGGCCTCCCAAAGTGCTGGCATCACAGGCGTGAGCCACCATGACTGGCCATCTCGTTGTTACTTTAATTATTTCTTTTTAGATGGGGTACTAGATCCTCAGACAAATAAGTCTTAATTTCCTATAGAAAAGTGCCAGTTCAGTAAAAAAGGGCGCTTCTGCCTCTTTACATGTGTACTTGACTTTTATCTCTTTTGCTAGCACAGTGACATGCTCTTCCCACTAGCAAAGTGGCTAGCATCCTTAAACCTGACAAATTTGGAGCTTTTCCTGTGAGTGTGAAATGTGTGTTGGGGTGTGTGTGTGTGTCTGTGTAGGAAGAGAGACGTTGAAATTACTTGCTTTAAAATCTGCATTATTGACCACACAGCATTTCATTCATGAATATGCCATAGTTTAAGTGATCACTACCCTATTGTTGAACCTGTGTGCTGTCTCCACTTTTCCTCATTTTACTGCTTCCTTTTACTTTCATACATTGTATCAGTAAGGATTCTTGGTTGCAGACAAACAGAAAACCATTATAGATAATTTAAAAAGAAAAATTGTTGGATGTGTGGCAGATAGAAGCATTGATCTCGATGCTTTATGGCCCTGTTGTACTAATATATGTCTGTACCCCTACCGTTGCCTTATGGTAGACATAGCGTACCTTCCCCCCTCTTTTCTTTGAGCTTGCCCATATGGCTTGCTTTGGCCAATGGAATCTTGGCAGACATGATATGAGTAGAAGCTTGAAATGTGCTTATGTGTTTGGGCTTCGTCTCTTTGTGGTGGTCTGAGAATATTTCCCAGGTAAATACTGTTTCTTTAGCCTGTGTCTCAGAATGATACATGCCAACTAGAGCACTTCTTCCAGGGAACCACTGAGTCATTTTTTATCTCAAAGATTCTGTGACCCAGGAATCTCAGCACAATTTGGCTGGGTTCTCCAGTTCAGAGTCTCCTACAGAATTGAAATTAAGGTTTTGGCAATGGCTGTGGGTATCTCAAGGCTCAAATGGGGAAAAATCTACTTCTAGACTTCTGTTTGTTAGCATGATCCAGTTAAGAACTATTAAACTGAGGGCTTCAGTTCCTCATGGGCTGTAGCTGGAGGCTTCCCTCAGTTCCCTGCTAACGGGGTCTCTCTGTAAGGCATCTTACAACATAGCAGCTTACTTCATCAGAGGAAAGAAGTAAGAAGGGGCAGAGATAAAGTGTGTGTGAACAAGATGAAAGTCAGTTTTGCATAACCTAATCTCAAAAGTGATATTCTGTTGCCTTTTCCATTTCTGATCACTAGCAGCAAATCCCTAGGTTTAGCCCACACACAAGGAGTGGGGAGAATACACAAGGGCATTAATATGAGGAGGCAGCGGGCACTGGGAGGCATTTTGGAAGCTTTTTACCACATATGGTTTAGATAATTGATTAGAAAGCTGGAAACTGATTTGGACCTTGGGTGGAACCACAGGAGTCAAGAGGAAGAGTATTAAGATGCTACAAATGACCATTAGGCACATTTTTTTACCTCAATCCTAACCAATGTCGTAACGTCTTGTTCCTGCTCCTGAGAGGTATGAAGGAAGGGGTTGTTCAACCCTAGATTCATGCAGTACAGATTTATGAGTAATTTCACTGGATTGTTTTTCTGAATTGAAAAAGCTTATTGTTTGCATTGGACTTAATTGGGGAGTAATTACTGTACATAAAAGAGGCCTAAACTGTGTTTATATTAGTGTATTTAACTTCTTTTGATCACCTATTGCTTTTTTAAAAAAGTAACCTCTAAATATTTTACTTAGTGGAGAAGGCAGTCAAATAGATTATTTGATAATAGACTTATCAAATGGTTGGTTTTCTGAGTTTTAAACATTATATTGCACCCTTTCTTTGCACATGTATACCCAAGCATTGACTTTAATCACAGGACATTGAAATACTAAAAGCACACCCTTGTTTCTCAGTAGCAACTTAATTTTCCCTTGAGAGTGACAATCAATTTCTTCAACTTTTAGCTCTTTGGTATTTGTCCTGTTATTCTACTGGCATAAGCTCTCAAAGTGGCTGGGTGATGGTCTCAACTTTCAGCTCAACGGAATTACTCTTACATCCCCTGTGGAAGCATTTGTTCCTTGGAAACTAAGACTTCTAGAGCATCAGAACCTTAATTCAAAGGAACAGGAAGCAACAGTTTTGCGAGTGGTGGGTCATTAGGTAGAACGGTGAGATACGCCTCTCCCATTTTCCATGTCTGGGAATTCTGACTGTGGAAGAAATGGCACCATATATTGAACACTGATTTGGAGCACATACTGGATCCCGGAGGACATTGCCTCCATCTCTCAAAGTATCGTCACCTACCTGGCACTATAACTGAGTATTCAAAAAGCTATTCCATTTTCTTTCCAGCCAGCTGCTTTCAAGTAACGAGGAGCGTGATAAGACCAGTGAATTCCATGAGTATGGTTCCATTGTCATATTTCATTTGCTGTGAAATGTGTTCTTGCTCAAAAACTCTGAATAGAATACTGTGATGGTGGTATTAATTGTCTTACAGATTGGCCAAAAGTCGGAAACAGGTCTCCCTGGGTTAAAATAAGAGTGCTGGTAGGTCTGCATTTCTTTCTGGAGGTCCTGGGGAGAATCCATTACCTTGCCTTTTTTAGCTTCTAGAGGTTGCTCATTTCTTTGGTTTTGGCACCCTTCCTTCATCTTCAGAGACCAGCTACGTGCAATCTGATTCAGACCCTGACCTGACCCTGAAGAGGTTCTACACTTTTAAGGAATAATGAGATCAGGTTGGGCCCACCCAGATAATCCACCATAATCTCCTGGTATCAAATTCCTTAACCTGAATCACATCTGTAGTTTCTTTTGCCATGTAAAGTAACAATTCCAGGTTCCAGGGGTTAAGATGTATATGTGGGGCCATCATTCTGTATACCTTTTCCTTAGATCTCCTAGTCAACTAGTTTTCCAACTATGTTCTTTATAAGCCCTTGGCCATGAGCCAACTTGTTAGCTATAGCCCATAAATCATCACAGACCTACACCTCCGGACATCTCTCCTTTTAGACAAAGTGAACAACCAGCTACTGAAGTTCTGCCCAGTGGAAAGCTTTTTCTTCACCACTGTCCTTTAGGGCCAAACTCAAGAGGGGCTGTAATGCTGTAGTCATCCACTTCTGGATATTGCTGGCATATCATGCAAACTATCTGTAAACCATCTGTTAACTGGTCATGAAGAACTCCCCATGAGGTCAATGGTCTGTGTTAAGAAGGAGGAGGCAATGAATCAAGACTAGGTCCAACACTTTGGAGGAGGGTGAGGCAGGTGGATCACTCAAGCCCAGGCGTTTGAGACCAGGCTGAGCAATGTGGCAAAACCTGATTTCTACAAAATACACAAAAAATTACTTGGGCATGGTTGTGCGTGCCTATAGTCCCAGCTACTCAGAAGCTGAAGTGGGAGGATCGCTTGAGCCCGAGAAGTCCAGGCTGCAGTGAGTCATGATCATGCTACTGAACCTGCACTCCGGCCTGGGTGACAGAACAAGACCCTGACTCAAAAAGTAGGGACCATGATCATTTAGACTGCTTCCTCCTGCAGCTTGCTTTTCCTTCAGGACCTGCCCAAGTGTCATCTTGTATATGCCAATTACATTTGATGATAGTTTTGCTGTGTGCACATAACTTTATGGCTTTGTGAATCAGACAACACCCTGTTCGTGATGAGCAGCTCAGGTTGCATAGTCTCTACTAAACCCAGTAGCAAGCCAAAACCTCTTTCTCAGAAGACTAGTAATCTGCAGAGGATGACATGGCTTTGCTCCAAAATCCTAAAGATCTGTGTATGAATCGTCTACAGCCCAGACGTAGGAACCTTCCAAAACCCTCATCTAGTCTTCCAATCTGTCACAAGGACCTCAAAGATCTAGTATGGCCCATGTGGCAGAGCAGCTTACATGGAAGGCTGGACCTGCTGCAGGATCTTCCCATTTTCAGCCCTTGCAAACTGATAGCCTTTGGGGTCATTCTGTGAATGGGTGAACGTACCATAACAGCTTCCATGGTTGCATATTTTGTTCAAAGTATAAGCAATTATTTTAGTTTTATTTAAAAAGATTCTCAAATGGCTAAGAGGATAAGCAGATGCCCTGGAACCACATATTAGTGTATATTAATTAATTCTGTTTATGCTGCTTCAGTGTCTTCCTGTTTTTCTTAGGATAAAATTCAAAACCCTTATTAGAGATGATGTAAGCCTGGTGGTTGCAAGTAGGCTGTGTGTGTATCTCAGCTCCCTTACTTACAAACTAATGTAACCTTGAGTGAATCTCTTCACCTTTCTGGTTTCAGTTTGCTTACTTGTAGAATTAGGATAATAATAGCACCTTGCAAAAATATGGAAAATGAACAGAGTTTATGTAAAACACCTGGAACAATGCCTACCCAATGGTGTACACTTAATAATTAAGCCATTATTATTTCTTTTTTCTTTCTTTCTTTTTTTTTTTTTTTTGAGACTGAGTCTTGCTCTATTGCCCAGGCTGGGGTGCAGCCTCCCAGGTTCACACCATTCTCCTGCCTCAGCCTCCCGAGTAGCTGGGACTATAGGCGCCCGCCACCACGCCTGGCTAATTTTTTGTATTTTTTCATAGAGATGGGGTTTCACCATGTGAGCCAGGATGGTCTCGATCTCCTGACCGCGTGATCTGCCTGCCTTGGCCTCCCAAAGTGCTGGGATTACAAGCGTGAGCCACCGCGCCCAGTGTATTATTTCTTTAATGTATAAACCCCCGTATAATCTAGCCCTTGTGTATTTTTCTACTATTGTCAAATCTGCCCAAACTCCTTTCCTTTATTCCAGGGAGTTTTTGACCCCCAGGCAGTTATCCTTGCTTTTTCCTCTCTCTGGAATTGTCTTCCTCCTGCTCTTTACATAGTAGTTACAGCAGCCACGAGAACGAGCCTCACAGATCATCTGAGGGCATGGGCCCTGGTTGCTGTTCTCTGAAGCCTGTCGCCAATTCTGCCTCAAGGTCATGCCTCTCTGTGCTGCTCGCCACCAACAGTCAAGTGTGGTGGGGATGCTAGGACAGCTGCATTCCTGGGAGATGTAGCGCTACTTTGTCTGCTGGCTTTGGTTCCAGGAATCCGTCACAGCTCTCCTGAAACTTTCTTAGATTGCATGGCAGATCAGGACTCTTCTTACCAACCTTCTCTCCCTCTCTCCTTCACCCATGGTAAAACTTGCATTGTGGTATGATGACAGTCTCAGCTTTCTCCTGCTCCCTCCCTCTCCTTTCGTCACAGGCATCTTCTCCAATAAAATCCTTGCATCTTTAATCCCGTCTTGGCATCTGCTTCTCAGAGGACCTGGACGAATGCAGCTGGCATTATTTTCTTTACTGGCTATTTAAATGCCCACTTCTACATGGTCTTCTCTAACTTCACAAGTGTAGCCCCCTTTCTTGGTTACTGTTTAGTACATCATCTTGCTGGCTGTTTTATTTCCTTTATGGAATTATCATGACACTTAAGTACTTGTTTGTTTTTTTTTGTTATTTATTTATTACCTGTTTCCTCTGCTAGCATGTACTTCTTTGGGCAGGGACATGACAGCTTTGACACTTAGCTACATTATGTGACACATTATATGTGCTCAATGGATATTGTTGAATTAATGAAGGGATTCTGATAGCTTGTCTAATAAAGGGCTGGGAATTTTGAGGAAGTAAGGAACTGTTGGTAATATGGCAATCTGCATATTTTGGAGGAGAGTAAGACTAAACTAGAATGTTATTGAACAGCTGAAGGCAATATAAGGGTCTTAGTCTCTTGGGCTAATGAGGTAAAAGGTGGTATGTTGGCTGTATGTCCCTGCTTCTCTGGGACAGTTTACTTTTTGTCCTGGCAACTGTCTAAGCACTCTTACCCTTGTCAATATACTTGTTCCAAAACAATGATGGCCAAAGTGATGAGGAAAGGGTGTCAATAGTCAAAAGCAAGCTTTGTTTTAATTTATCAAGGTGCTTTAATCTGATCCAGCTCTTTCTTATCCCTCATGATGTGGAGAAAGGATGGGAACTTTATTTTCTGCCCTGATAGGGGCAGGTCCAGAATTTAAGGAGTAAGTCATGGCTAGTCTTATTCAGTAACTATTTTAGTGGTAGTAGTGTGTACCACATTTTAAAATTCTCTAGCCTAATTTTAACCCAAGAACTATTTCTGTCTTTTTTATTTTCTTCCTTGCCTTCAATGGGGAAGCTCAATACAAAAAATTCGACATTTTAGCCTCAGAAAATGTGGGATTTTTTTGGGAGAGGGTGGTGGCTAAGTAGTCCTGGAATTTAATTCTCATGTCTGGCCACCTTGGAAGTTATATGACAACTGTCCCCAAAATGCAAAATCTACCTGTAAGTGCTCAGAAATTGCGCCAATTTTGAGGGAAGTTGACCTAAAGCTCATCAGTGTTTCTCACATTGTGAACTGAAGCTACAAATCACTTCCATTTGTGGCTCTCAAGACAAATGAACTTGTGTGCTGGAATAACCAATAATGGATCTCATTTTTGCCTTAGGTTCTACTGGTCTAATATTATTGTCTTCAGGCAGGTTCTCAAAGGCAATAAGTCTATTAGCTACCCATTGTTTTGGCCAAAAATTACAACTTTCACATGTGTGCATGCAAATGTACATACAAATGCACACAGAAATTATTGCATTTGCTCTTTTTTTGGCATTTCTATTTAACCCAAGCCTATAAAGATTAATAAAATTACAAAAAAAATCCCAATGTACATATCTAGTCCAAGATAGACAAGCCAGAGAAAAACTGAAAGCAGAGGGAGAAATATGCTATTAGCTAAGCAACAAGATCAAAGAGAAACGATCCCTTTGCAAAGGGTCCAGATGAAAATGGTAAGAATTAAAGCAGCATTTGCCATGTCCTGACTGTAAAGATAGAGAAAAAAAAAAAAAAAAAAACCTGCCAGGTATATGGGAAGTAAAAGTTCCTCTTTCTTTTAAAACACAATAGCTTGTGTAATTTTGTCACATGCATCTGTTGCTTTCACCTCTTACATTGTGCTGATGTGCTCACCAGAGCATTCACGGCAGCAATTCTCCCTCCCACCCCTGACACCTGCCACGGAAAATGCTGCATTATTCATTGGGGAGCTAATGGCAGGTGATGAGATCTTTTCACGCTACATCCCTCTCAGTAGGTGTTTATCACTCTGTTCACCAGCAGCCCTGCTATTACTGAGGGGCCAGAAGAACCCTACACACTCGCTTGAAAGGTAATGGGAAACGTGCTCAGCTTTCTGGGCTCACAAGTGCAGATGAAGGTTATCACCAGGGCGGCTGCAAAGCCTGGGGCGGGAGGAGGGTGGTCACTCTAAGCGAACAGCTTAATTTTGGAAATCCATACAAATCATGTCAGAGCCATGATAATCCATCTTCTTTAGCTTCTAGCCTTTCAGCAGTCATTGCGCTGTAATAATTTCCCTCAATTCACCTGTGATCTCTATAAATAACCAGAGTGAGGGAGGAAAGGAGAGGAAGAAGGAGATGAGTTTGGCTTAGTGTCTGATGAGCGTGCCAGCGAGGGATTTATCTCTGTCTAGTAAGCAAGACACTGTCTTCTGCAAGGTGGGTGGGGGTGTGGCCACACACGAGAAGCTAGCAGCGGGACAGCCCTGTGACCCCAGCTCAGTGCTCTGGTGTCATTTGAAACCAGCTTGACAAGAGAGGTAGTGGTTCTAATGATTTATCTGAAAGCTGTGACAAAAAAATTATGGAGCAGTGCTATGTCAGCATGTGGGAGGAACTGAAGGGGGACTCTTTCATCTGCAAGCACTTCCTTCCTTATGGGAGCACCCTTATCAGAGAATTCTTTGCCATACTGTATTTGCCGCAAATACCACCAATTGATTCTAGCTTTTTCATTCATCTTTTTCCCAGATTTTTGTTGTTTTTATTGGGAGTAAGAGAATTTTTGGTTTATAGTTCTGAGTTATGGAAATACTAAGTAAAAGAATTCAGACTTGAAAAAGCCATTGTGGTGAAAATAAACTGGAAAGGCAGCAATCGAATTTTTATTCTCTCCATTCACTTGTGGCTGATTTCACTGTTCTTCTGGGATGAGTGCTATTTCTTAATTCATGGTGGCCCATTGGTTTCTCTCTTCCATATCACAGTGTGGCGTAATGGAGTCCAGAGGCTATAGAATTTGGTTGGAAAAGACTTGGGTTTAATCATACATCAACTACCTAGTAACTGTGGGAGTGTATTTAGCCATTTTGAACCTTGCTTTTACTAGTAAAATGAAAATAATCTCCAGTCTAGGTTTACTTTGAAAACTAAATGTCAACCATTTAATAAGTACTTACTGCTAATTCCTTCCATTTTCTCAAACTTCAGGTGAATTTATTTTCCTTTTACAGAACCAAAGCGAATCTCTTTAGGTAAGTTGACAGATCTTTTTTCATGAGGTAGGAAAGTTCAAATACCCTACTACGTTTTTAAAGTTGGGCCTTGGTCAATGGGTGAATGGTTAAACAAACTGATATATATCCATACCATGGAATAATATTCAGCAATAAGAAGTAGCAAACTACTGATACATACAACTTGATGGATATCCAGGTGGATTATGCTGTATGAAAAAAGCCAATCTCAAAAGGTTATATACTACATGATTCTATTTATATAACATTTTTGAAATGACAACATCAAAGCAATGGAGACTAGATTAGGGGTTACCCCAAAGTAGTGAATGGGAGGTATGCAATTCTGGCATGAATGACCAGTTAATTGAAAAGTTCCAATTTTGTGGGCAAAAATATACAGTGGATTTATGTTTTGTTGAGTAAAGATTCTCAAAGTTCACTTTTCCACCCCTGGATAGAATCTTGGAGAGTGAACTCTGGTTAAAAACTGTCTAGTTCACTCTCAGATCTTATCTCTTTCAGATATTGTCTTCTTCCCTTTCCCCAGCAAGGAATAGGTTTTGTTGTGCTCTTTTGCTCCTTATCTGACCCCAGCCCTTGAAGTTGGTGGGCAGGGGACACTCTGGTCTGCTTCTGAGATCATACCTTTTCTCTTCTCTTTTTTTTTGAGCCCAGTCTTCTGATTTACCCCAACTTCTGTCTTGTTGAGTAAGAGAAATTACAAATGCAGAGTGGCAGAATTACAGAAGAGCCTGGTGCTGATTGGGGGAGAGTAACCAGGACACCAACCATCTTAAAACCTGTCATTGTGCAGCAGAATGGCAAACAGCCATCTATTTCCTGGTTCATCTGAATGTTGAGCATGAAACTAAGCAGCAGAGAGTGGGGAACAAATAAAACCTCCTCCAATGGCCCAACATCTTTAGGACTGGTCAGCCTGCTGTCCTCCCACCAGCACAGCCTAGCTCAGGCCTCAGGGAAGATTTTCAATTCATCTGAGTAGTAAGTAGGATTTCCTCTAAGACTGTGGCGATAGTTGGAAGCTGTTTTAATTTTGATGCGATCTTGAGATCTTTATTTCTACTTTAAAAAATTATTATAGTGGCAAGATGAGAGATATTTAAGACTTGTGAAATAGATTCCATTATGAAATCAGAATACTCACACATTTATGTACAGATTTGGATAAGTAGAGCTTCTCAGGTAATCATATTTTAAAGAAGTCTATCAGTCCTAGCTTGCATAGCTAATTTGAAGTATAATATTATTTTAATTCTTATTCCAATGCCTTCACTCTAGATATAATAGAGCCATGATGCCAATATTCTATAATTTGTACTTTGTCAAGCCTTCCTTTTTTGGCGTAAAGGTTGGCCAAACCATATTTCTTCATTAAATTTCTCAGCATGACTTGCTGGCATGTTTAGTTGTAGTGAATAATAGCTCTATTTTGCAAATTAAAATGCAAGATGACAAGACATTTAGAAAATACTAGGTAGAGGGGGAATATAAATAAAAGTGATTTAAAAAGTAGGAAAATGTTTAAAACTTTTAATACAGAGAAACATCCCATATTAAGCAGTCAGATTTCCCACAAGTTCTGCTATCCAGAAGACATTTCTAACCTGGAAGTAAACAAAAGAGCCGTCATCAAAATCTTTAGATCCATTACTACAATAATTGTTAAACTACATGAAGAACTGTTGCTTCAAAAGACAGGAACCTGAGAACAGTTGAGGAGAAATACCAAACTTCACTTAAAAATGTTGGCTTTTGAGATGCTGCCGATTCAGGAGCAGGGAAGGCAGTAGGGACTTCGGCATCAGACTGATATGGTTTGGAATCCTGAATTTTGCCTCTTCCTAGTTGTCTAATTTTGGATAAGCTACTTATCCTTTCGAGGCCGTAGCGTCTCCTTTGCATATTGGGTGTTGAAACACTCATCTAGTATGGGCTGCTTTGGTGATTAAATGAGAACATATCTGTAAAGATTATCATTAACTGGTGACGTAAGAATAATCAACAATTAATTTATACCAAATGCCAATTTCCTTAATAATATGGAATAAATGAGGCTTACCCAATAACTTCCTGAGTTTGCTGAATGTGTTTAAAAACAGTGCTCGTCACAGCATTGGCCAGGATGTCAACATCCACTCTTGAAAGAAACTGCAGTAAAATTTCAAAATGCCTTACCAGTGAGTTAGGGAAAGAGCTCATTAATTGCTCTCTATATTACGTTCAAATGAATATTCTTCCCTAGAGATGTGAATAAATCTTTAGTAGTGTGTGTTAGCAATTGTACAGTAGGCCATAACAGTTTTAGGAGCACCTCCCTATTTACAAGCTTGAGCAAGTGCGTACAAATGAAACAAGAGCAAATATTATAAACTCTTGTCATTTGTACAAAATTTTGGTGGTGTGCTGTCCTTCCATTTTCTTTTGGTCAGAGTATCTACTATTTTGTCTGCCTACTATTCTGGAAGGTAATTACAGGAGTCCAAGCTCCAAAAACTAGTTCTATCAAATTTATATTTTAGCATTATATGTGACATTTAGAGTATTTTTTTTTTTTTTTTGAAACAGAGTCTCCCTGTGATGCCCAGGCTGGAATGCAGTGGTGTAATCTCGGCTCACTGCAACCTCTGCCTCCTGGGTTCAAGCGATTCTCCTGTCTCACCATCCCAAGTAGCTAGGACTACAGGTGCACGTCAGCACACCCAGCTAATTTTTATATCTTTAGCAGAGACAAGGTTTCACCATGTTGGACAGGCTGATCTTGAACTCCTGACCTCAAGTGATCTGCCCACCTTGGCTTCCCAAAGTGCTGGGATTATAGGCATGAGCCAATGCGCCCAGTCCATTTAGAGTATTTTAAAATGTCTCACTATTCCCAAAACTATGACCACAAAAGAAGCTGTACTTTCCGACATGGGGAGAACAGGGTAATAAAAATTAGTGACATAAGAACAAATGTGTGACCGGGCATGGTGGCTCACGCCTGTAATCACAGCACTTTGGGAGGCTGAGGCAGATGAATCACCTGAGGTCAGGAGTTCGAGACCAGCCTGGCCAATATGGTGAACCCCTATCTCTGCTAAAAATACAAAAATAGCCAGGTGTGGTGGCAGGTGCTATAATCCCAGCTACTCAGGAGGTTGAGGCAGGAGAATTGCTTGAACCCAGGAGGCGGAGGTTGCAGTCATCTGAGATTGCGCCACTGCACTCTAGCCTGGGTGACAGAGCGAGACTCCATATAAACAAACAAACAAAAAACAAATGTGTGGTGGAAACAACCTGATGGAAGAGTGTGAAGCACGTGTGAGATGGAAGAGCAGGTTGTGCCAAGGCTGGTACAGATCTGATTTATTTTCCGACACTTTCATAAACCATCTTGGCAAAGTCACGGGATCTCTGTGAACCTCTGATTTCTCTGCCATACAATGTTGAGAGTGTGGGCTCTGAAGTCACAGAAACTGGGTTGAAATCTTGACTCTTCTACTTAACTAGTTGTGTGGAGAAGGTATTTAAGGCTGTGAGCCTCAGCTGCCTCAAATATAAAATGGGGAAAATAGTAGATTTGCTGCATTTGATTTTATGGGGATTAAAAAAAGGAATGCATTTAAATACAGGCATACCTTGGAGATATTGTGAGCTCAGTTCCAGACCATTGCAATAAAGAATCACAATGAAGTGAATCACATGAATTTTTTGGTTTTCCAGTGCATATAAAAGTGATATTGACACTATATATTGTCTATTAAGTGTACAATAGCAGTATGTCTTTAAAAAGTACATAATTAAAGAATACTTGATTGCTAAAAAAAAGTGACACAGAGATGTGAAGTGAGTACATGCTGTTGGGAAAAATGGCACAGATACATTTACTTGATGCAGGGTTGCCACAAACCTTCAATTTGTATAAAAAAAAAAGCCATAATCTGTAAAACTCCATAAAGCAAAGCACAATAAAATGAGGTTTGCCTATACGAATAAAGTGCTGCACATGTAAAATTATGTACATTAAATGCGAGTTACTGTTATAAGTGTCTGGTTGAATTAGAGAAAAGAAAAACCCCTGGACAGATCAGCACTACAGAGACAGTTGTTTCTGTACCACCAGTTCCTTTTCTCCTCTCACCGCCCCTGGTGGGTGGAATAATGCCCCCTGCCTGCAAAATGTCCACGTCTTAATGCTTTGAACCTGTGAATAGATTGAGTCTCAAGGACTTTGCAGTTGTAATTAAGGACTTTAAGAGAAGGGGGGACTATCTTGTATTATCCCTGTGGACTCATTCTAACATAAACCTTTAAAAGTGGAGAACTTTCTGTGCCTGGAAACAGGAGATTCAGCAGAAGTTGAAGTCAGTTTTCAAGCATGAGAAGGATTCAACCGGCTGTTGTTGGCTCTGAGATGCAGGGATCAGGGTGCAAGAACTGTAGAGAGCTCTCTAGGAGCTAAGGACGACTCCAGCTGATAGGACCCTAATCCTAGAATCACAAGAAACAGGAATCTTCCAACAATCTGAGTTGGAAAGCAAATTCTTTCCAGAGCCTCCTGATAAGGCCAACCTCTACATTTTCACATCTGAAGATGTGAAACCTAGGTCAGAGAGACCAGCTGAGCCAGCCTCAACTTCTGACCTACAAAACTGTGAGATAATGAATTTGTGTTGTTTTTAACCACTCTGTGGTAATTTGCTATGATAGTGATAGAAAAATAACACACTGCCTGACCCCCTTAGCATTTCCTTCCAGTCTTTGTGAAAGCTGTAGTTTCGAGGATATTTCACAGAGAGAACATCACCCGGGGTGGAAAGTCTTGTGGGTGTAGACACTTAGGTAATATGGCTAGAAAAAGTTTGGCAGAAGGATGTAGGCAAAATTAGATGAGCAGAATAGGATAGGATGAAGGGTTTTGGAATATATATAAATACACACACACACACACACACACATACACATACATTAACACACACCACATATAATGAGATTTGGAGAATTTAACAACTGAAAGCAACATTCATGGCTATGTACTTTTTTTTTTTTTTGCTTTACTGTTTATCTTCTTGTTTTAAGATGAAGAAAAAAAGTCGTTCATGGACTTGCCCAAGGTCAGATATTCAACAAACTGCTTTTCTTAGGCTAAGAATGGACTATCAAATTCTTGTGATGTCTTATTTTCACTCTAAATACTATTCATTAGTGGACCCCAGTCTTACAGAGGGTGTAGAATGGTAAAGTGTTGAGGGAGTAGAGTATAAATGTAGACGATGTTTTCTTATTCAACCAAGAATCTCGATGACCAGCTTTGAAAACAATGTTTTAGGTGTGAACATGTATAAGGCTTCTTTCACTCTCTACATAGGACTTCCGTATACGGAATCCTAGCATGGTTATATTTGTCAAGCATTCTGCTTTATGTATAACCTAACGTGGACATAGGCAGAAAGAAGTCACTGAAACATCAGATAAAGGATTGGGTTAAGTGACTGCCAAGATCATTTCCTGTCTTAGTATTGTTCAGAGCACTCAAGGTAGTGATTTATGTCTACTTAGAAGGATGCCATCCAGACCTTGACCAGCGTTTGAAAACAATTTTCTAGCCAGCAATGCAAAGAGGTAATTTCACAAGTCAGCCATGTTTATGGTATATCGCCCATGAAATCACTGAGCAGACGTGTCACTGCATCATAGAACCTGCACCCAGGTTCATATAGGCAAGGTGCTATTGCCTTAAGAGGTGTTTATGAGATGTATAGCAGCAATGGACAACAAAGGAGCCATTTTTCTCTTTGCATTGCTGAAAACTTGGCTTTCCTTTTGGATGCTGTTAAAATCCCACTAGATGCATGTATAACATGACAATGAGTGGGAATTTTCTTTTTCTATTGCTCCAGAATTGTTGATAAGATCTCAAAGTTGAAGAAGGTCCAGGTATTCCTTATTTAAATGAAGCTACAAAAAACTGAGGCTGGATACCTCTCCAGGGCTTAATAAGCAGAGGTACAACCTGCTCTTCTCATTCAACCATTCCCCCACCCCAAGACTGGTATATATTAGTTTGCTAGAACCGCTGTAACGAAGTACCACAGACTGCGTGGCTTATACAACAGAAATTATTTTCTCATGGTTCTAGAGGTCAAAAGTTTGAGTTTGAGGTATCAGTAGTTTGGGTTTCCTCTGAGGTTTTTCTCCTTGAATTGTAGGTTGCCACCTCCCTTTGTCTTAACTTGAACATGTGAACTTCCCTCTGTACTTGTCTGTATTCTATCTCTTCTTATAAGGACACGAGTCATATTGGGTTAAGATCTGTTCTCTGATGTCCTCTCTAATGATGTGATTTTAACTTAATTACCTGTTTAAAGACCCTTTCTCTGAATGCAATCACATTCAAACTTTAACATATAAATTTTTTTTTAAATTATACTTTAAGTTCTAGTGCACATGTGCACAACATGCAGGTTTGTTACATATGTATACATGTGCCATGTTGGTGTGCTGCACCCATTAACTCGTCATTTACATTAGGTATATCTCCTAATGCTATCCCTCCGCTCCCCCCCTCCCCACAATAGGACCCAGTGTGTGATGTTTCCCTTCCTGTGTCCAAGTGATCTCATTGTTCAATTCCCACCTATGAGTGAGAACATATGGTATTTGGTTTTCTGTTCTTGTGATAGTTTGCTGAGAATGATGGTTTCCAGCTGCATCCATGTCCCTACAAAGCACACAAACTCATCCTTTTTTATGGCTGCATAGTATTCCATGGTGTATATGTGCCACATTTTCTTAATCCAGTGTCACTGATGGACATTTGGGTTGATTCCAAGTCTTGGCTATTGTGAATAGTGCCACAATAAACATACGTGTGCATGTGTCTTTATAGCAGCATGACTTATAATCCTTTGGGTATATCCCCAGTAATGGGATGACTGGGTCAAATGATATTCCTAGTTCTAGATCCTTGAGGAATCACCACACTGTTTTCCACAATGGTCGAACTAGTTTACAGTCCCACCAACAGTGTAAAAGCGTTCCTATTTCTCCACATCCTCTCCAGCACCTGTTGTTTCCTGATTTTTTAGTGATTGCCATTCTAACTGGTGTGAGATGGTATCTCATTATGGTTTTGATTTGCATTTCTCTGATGATGAGTGATGATGAGCATTTTTTCATGTGTCTGTTGGCTGTATGAATGTTTTCTTTTGAGAAGTGTCTGTTCATATCCTTTGCCCACTTTTTGATGGGGTTGTTTGTGTTTTTCTTGTAAATTTGATTGAATTCTTTGTAGGTTCTGGATATTAGCCCTTTGTCAGATGAGTAGATTGCAAAAAATTTCTCCCATTCTGTAGGTTGCCTGTTCACTCTGGTGGTAGTTTCTTTTGCTGTGCAGAAGCTCTTTAGTTTAATTAGATCCCATTTGTCATTTTTGGCTTTTGTTGCCATTGCTTTTGGTGTTTTAGACATGAAGTCCTTGCCCATGCCTATGTCCTGAATGGTATTACCTAGGTTTTCTTCTAGGGTTTTTATGGTTTTAGGTCTAACATTTAAGTGTCTAATCTGTCTTGAATTAATTTTCGTATAAGGAGTAAGGAAAGGATCCAGTTTCAGTTTTCTACTTATGGCTAGCCAATTTTCCTAGCACCATTTATTAAATAGGGAATCCTTTCTCCATTTCTTGTTTTTGTCAGGTTTGTCAAAGATCAGATGGCTGTAGATGTGTGGTATTATTTCTGAGGGCTCTGTTCTGTTCCATTGATCTATATCTCTGTTTTGGTACCAGTACTATGCTGTTTTGGTTACTGTAGCCTTGTAGTAGAGTTTGAAGTCAGGTAGCGTGACGCTTCCAGTTTTGTTCTTTTGGCTTATGCGGGCTCTTTTTAGGTTCCATATGACCTTTAAAGCAGTTTTTTCCAATTCTGTGAAGAAAGTCATTGGTAGTTTAATGGGGATGGCATTGAATCTATAAGTTACCTTGGGCAATATGGCCATTTTCACAGTATTGATTCTTCCTATGCATGAGCATTGTATGTTCTTCCATTTGTTTGTGTCCTCTTTTATTTCACTGAGCAGTGGTTTGTAGTTCTCCTTGAAGAGGTCCTTTACATCCCTTGTAAGTTGGATTCCTAGGTATTTTATTCTCTTTGAAGCTATTGTGAATGAGAGTTCATTCATGATTTTCCCTCTACACACTACTTTAAATGTGTCCCAGAGATTCTGGTATGTTGTATCTTTGTTCTCATTAGTTTCAAAGAACATCTTTATTTCTGCCTTCATTTCGTTATGTACCCAGTAGTCATTCAGGAGCAGGTTTTTCAGTTTCCATGTAGTTGAGTGGTTTTGATTGAGTTTCTTAGTCCTGAGTTCTAGTTTGATTGCACTGTGGTCTGAGAGACAGTTCGTTATAATTTTTGTTCATTTACATTTGCTGAGGAGTGCTTTACTTCCAACTATGTGGTCAATTTTGGAATAAGTGCAATGTGGTGCTGAGAAGAATGTATATTCTGTTGATTTGGGGTGGAGAGTTCTGTAGATGTCTATTAGGTCTGCTTGGTGCAGTGTTGAGTTCAATTCCTGGATATCCTTGTTAAGTTTCTGTCTCGTTGATCTGTCTAATGTTGACAGTGGGGTGTTAAAGCCTCCCATTATTATTGTATGGGAGTCTTAAGTCTCTCTGTAAGTCTCTAAAGACTTGCTTTATGAATCTGGGTGCTCTTGTATTGGGTGCATATATATTTAGGATAGTTAGTTCTTCCTGATGAATTGATTCCTTTACCATTATGTAATGGCCTTCTTTGTCTCTTTTAATCTTTGATGGTTTAAAGTCTGTTTTATCAGAGACTAGGATTGCAACCCCTGCTTTTTTTTGTTTTGTTTTCCATTTGCTTGGTAGATCTTCCTCTATCCCTTTGTTTTGAGCCTATGTGTGTCTCTGCATGTGAGATGGGTCTCCTGAATACAGCAAACTGATGGGTCTTGACTCTATCCAATTTGCCAGTCTGTATCTTTTAATTGGAGCATTTAGTCCATTTACATTTAAGGTTAATATTGTTATGTGTGAACTTGATCCTGTCATTTATGATATTAGCTGGTTATTTTGCTCGCTAGTTGATGCAGTTTCTTCCTAGCATCGATGGACTTTACATTTTGACATGTTTTTGCAATGGCTGGTACCTGTTGATCCTTTCCATATTTAGTGCTTCCTTCAGAATCTCTTGTAGGGCAGGCCTAGTGGTGACAAAATCTCTCAGCATTTGCTTGTCTGTAAAGGATTTTATTTCTCCTTCACTTATGAAACTTAGTTTGGCTGGATGTGAAATTCTGGGTTAAAAATTCTTTAAGAATGTTGAATATTGGCCCCCACTCTCTTCTGGCTTGGAGAGTTTCTGCTGAGAGATCTGCTGTTAGTCTGATGGGCTTCCCTTTGTGTGTAACCCGAGCTTTCTCTCTGGCTGCCCTTAACATTTTTTCCTTCATTTCAACTTTGGTGAATCTGACAATTATGTGTCTTGGAGTTGCTCTTCTCGAGGAATATCTTTGTGGCCTTCTCTGTATTTCCTGAATTTGAATGTTGGCCTGCCTTACTAGGTTGGGGAACTTCTCCTGGATGATATCCTGTAGAGTGTTTTCCAGCTTGGTTCCATTTTCCCCATCACTTTCAGGCACACCAATCAGACGTAGATTTGGTCTTTTTACATAATCCCATATTTCTTGGAGGCTTTGTTCATTTCTTTTTACTCTTTTTTCTCTACACTTCTCTTCTCGCTTCATTTCATTCATTTGATCTTCAATCGCTGATACTCTTTCTTCCAGTTGATTGAGTCAGTTACTGAAGCTTGTGCATTTGTCACATAGTTCTCGTGTTATAGTTTTCATCTCTATCAGTTCTTTTAAGGTCTTCTCTGCATTGATTATTCTAGTTATCCATTCATCCATTCTTTTTTCAAGGTTTTTAGTTTCTTTGCGCTGGTTACGTAGTTCCTCCTTTAGCTCTGAGAAGTTTGATCGACTGAAGTCTTCTCTCAACTCATGAAAGTCATTCTTCGTCCAGCTTTGTTCCGTTGCTGGCGATGAGCTGCATTCCTTTGGGAGGGGGAGATGCGCTCTGAGTTTTTGAATTTCCAGCTTTTCTGCACTGCTTTTTCCCCATCTTTGTGGTTTTATCTGCCTTTGGTCTTTGATGATAGTGATGTACTGATGGGGTTTTGGTGTCGGTGTCCTTTCTGTTTGTTAATTTTCCTTCTAACAGTCAGGATCCTCAGCTGTGGGTCTGTTGGAGTTTGCTTGAGGTCCACTCCTGACCCCATTTGCCTGGGTATCAGCAGCGGAGGCTGCAGAAGATAGAATATTGCTGAACAGCAAGTGTCGCTGTCTGATTCTTGCTCTGGAAGGTTTGTCTCAGGGGTGTACCCCGCTGTGTAAGATGTGAGGTGTCGGTCTGCACCTAGTGGGGGATGTCTCCCAGTTAGGCTACTCAGGAGTCAGGGACCCACTTGAGCAGGCAATCTGTCCATTCTCAGATCTCAACCTCCATGCTGGGAGATCCATTGCTCTCTTCAAAGCTGTCAGACAGGGGCAATCACCTCTGCCGAGGTTTCTGCTGCTTTTCGTTTAGCTATGCCCTGTCCCCAGAGGAGGAGTCTACAGATGCAGGCAGGCCTCCTTGAGCTGAGGTGGGCTGCACCTGGTGGCTTTGTTTACCTACTTAAGCCTCAGCAATGGCAGGCGCCCCTCCCCCAGCCTCCCTGCCGCCTTGCTGTTAGATCTCAGACTGCTGTGCTAGCAATGAGGGAGGCTCCGTGGGCGTGGGACCTTCTGGGCCAGGTGTTGGATATGAACTCTTTTGCTAAGACTCTTGGTAAAGCTCAGTATTAGGGTGGGAGTTACCCGATTTTCTAGGTGTTGTGTGTCTCAATTTCCTTTGGCTAGGAAAAGGAATTCATTTCCCCCTTGCACTTCCCAGGTGAGGCAATTCCTCGCCCTGCTTCAGCTCTCACTGGTCGGGCTGCACCCGTGGACCAGCGCCAACTGTCCGACACACCCCAGTGAGATGAACCAGGTACCTCAGTTGAAAATGCAGAAGTCACCCGTCTTCTGTGTCGCTCATGCTGGGAGCTGGAAGCTGTAGTTGTTCCTATTCGGCCATCTGGGTCATGCCCCACACATATAAATTTTTTAAGGACACCATTTGGCCCATAATTACTGGGGAAGGGAGAGAACTACTGAGATTTGCAGTATTCTAAGAAGTATTATATTCAAGCTTTATGTGGTTTGGCTCTGTGTCCCCACCCAAATCTCATCTTGAATTGTACTCCCATAATTCCCTCATGTTGTGAGAGGGACTCGGTGGGAGATACTTTGAATCATGGTGGAGGTTTCCCCCATACCATTGTCATGGTAGTGAATAAGTCTTAAGAGATCTGATGGTTTTATCAGGGGTTTTCGCTTTTGCATCCTCAGTTTCCTCTAGCTGCCACCACGTAAGAAGTTTTTTGCCTCCCACCATGATTCTGAGGCCTCCCTTGCCATGTGGAACTGTAAGTCCTGTTAAATCTTTTTCTTCCCAGGCTCCAGTATGTCTTTATCAGCAGTGTGAAGACAGGCCAGTACAGTAAATTGGTACCAGTAGAGTGGGGCATTGCTGAAAAGATACCCGAAAATGTAGAAGCAACTTTGGAACTGGGTATCAGGCAGAGATTGGAACAGTTTACTGGACTCAGAAGAAGATAGGAAAATGTGAGAAAGTTTGGAACCTCCTAGAGACTTGTTGAATGGCTTTGACCAAAATGCTGATAGTGATATGAACAATAAGGTCCAGGCTGAGTTGGTCTCAGATGGAAATGAGGAACTTTTTGGGAACTGGAGCAAAGATGACTCTTCTAATGTTTTAGCAAAGAGGCTGGTGCATTTTGCCGCTGTCCTAGAGATTTGTGCAACTTTGCATTTGAGAAAGATAATTTAGGGTATCTGACAGAAGAAATTTCTAAGCAGCAAAGCATCCAAAAAGTGACTTGGGTGCTGTTAAAAGCATTTTGTTTTAAAAAGGAAATAGCATAAGAGTTCAGAAAATTTGCAGCATAATGATGCAGTAGAAAAGAAAAACCCATTTTTTGGGGAGAAATTCAAGACAGCTGCAGAAATTTGTATAAGTAACAGGAGCCCCATGTTAATCCCCAAGACAATGGGGAAAATGTCTCCAGGGTATGTCAGAGGTCTTTATGGCAGCCCCTCCCATCACAGGCCTGAAAGCCTAGGAGGAAAAAATGGTTTTGCAGGCAATGCCCAGGGTCCCCATTGCTGTGTGCAGCCTAGGTACTTGATGCCCTGCATCCCAGCCACTGCAGCTGTTACTAAAAGGGGCCAAGGTACAGCTTATCGCATGGTTTCAGAGGGTACAAGCCCCAAACCTTGGCAGCTTTCACATGATGTTGAGCCTGGGAGTGCACAGAAGTCAGGAACTGAGGTTTGGGAACTTCCACCTAGATTTCAGGAGATGTATGGCAACACCTGGATGCTCAGGCAAAACTTTGTTTCAGGGGTGGGGCCCTCATGGAGAACCTCTGCTAGGGCAATGTAGAAGGGAAGTGTGGGGTGGGAGCTGCCACACAGTCCCTACTGGGGCACTGCCTAGTGGAGCTGTGAGAAGAGGGCCACTGTCCTCCAGACCCCAGAATGGTAGATCCACCGACAGCTTGTACCGTGTGCCTGGAAAAGCTGCGGATGCTCAACACCAGCCTGTGAAAGCAGTCGGGAGGGGGCTGTACCCTGCAAAGCCACAGGGTGGGGCTGCCCAAGACTGTGGGAACCCACCTCTTGCATCAGCATGACCCGGATGTGAGACATGGAGTCAAAGGAGATCATTTTGGAGCTTTAGAATTTGACTGCCTCACTGGATTTCAGACTTGCGTGGACCCTGTAACCCCTTTGTTTTGGCCCATTTCTCCAATTTGGAATGGCTGTATTTACTGTACCTCCATTGTATCCAGGAAGTAACTAACTTGCTTTTGATTTTACAGGCTCATAGGTGGAAGAGACTTGCCTTGTCTCAGATGAGACTTTGGACTGTGGACTTTTGGGTTAATGCTGAAATGTGTTAAGACTTTGGGGGGCAGTTAGGAAGGCATGATTGGTTTTGAAATGTGAGGACATGAGTTTTGGAGGGGCCAGGGGCAGAATGATATGGTTTGGCTGTGTTCCCACCCAAATCTCATCTTGCATTTTACTCCCATGATTCCCACAAGTTGCAAGAGGGACCCAGTGGGAGATAATTTGAATTTTGGGTTCAGTTTCCCCCATACTGTTCTCCTGGTAGTGAATAAGTCTCATGAGATCTGATGATTTTATTAGGGGTTTCTGCTTTTGTATCCTCCTCATTTTCTCTTGCTGCCACCATGTAAGAAGTGCCTTTCGCCTCCTGCCATGATTCTGGGGCCTCCCCAGTCATGTGGAACTGTAGGTCCAATTAAACCTCTTTTTCTTCCTAGTCTTGGGTTATGTCTTTATCAGCAGCATGAAAACAGACTAATACAAAGGTGAAAAGTGATTGTTTTCTTTCCCCATCATGAAGAATAGGGGAGTGCATTTTCCCCCTCAACCCAAGAGAGGGGCTTTGAGAGTCATTCATAATGATTGGGATATACTTTTAGAGAGGCAGGAGGAGGTGACATTTCATTCCTTCCTGAAGCCTTGCTGAGCTGTGTAATGTATGGAGCAGTGCATGGAAAAGAGTTCTTGGGAGAGGCTGAAATGTATACCCTGGAGTTTTGGGGATACCTGCAAACATAGAGATGGCACTTTCCCGCCTAGAATTTCTGAAGGCTAAATTTTTACTAAAATGTTTCACAGTAGCAGTACAGAAGGAATGCTGATGTAATATCTTTGATGAAAAAGATGAGGATCACCCTCATTCCAATTTACTACTGTTCTTGGATAGTTCAAAAGAGAACCACAACTGTTAGTGTGGCTGCACATAAAAGACTACGGTAGGTAAAGGATGGGTCAGATATCCTGCCCTGGTGACATCTAGACTAAGCAAGGGGATACCTCACCCAGTGAAAGGTTTGAAGGTGAACTCTGATGAGGCTGCTCAAGAGTGATACACACAATCTCTATGTTAGCAGTTCTCAAGCAGGGTGAATTTGGCCTCCAGAAGACAACTTGCAATTTCAGTTGTTACAACAGGGAGGAGGGTGTTACTGCCCAGTGCTGGGGATGCTGCTAAACCTGCTACCTTGCAGAAGGCAGCCTCTACCATAAAGCATTATCCGGGTCAAAATATCAGTAGTTATGCTGTTGAGAACTCTATGTGGAAGCCAGCATATTCGCATAATCACCCTGCTACTTTTTTTTTTTGACACGGAGTTTCACTCCTGTTGTCCAGGTTGGTATGCAGTGGCATAACCTCAGCTCACTGCAACCTCCGCCTCCTTGGTTCAAGCAATTCTCCTGCCTCAGTTTCATGAGTGGCTGGGATTACAGGTGCCCGCCCCCATGCCCAGCTAATTTTTGTATTTTTAGTAGAGACATGGTTTCACCATGTTGGCCAGGCTGGTCTCAAACTCCTGACCTCAGGGGATTCACCAGCCTCAGCCTCCTAAAGTGCTGGGATTACTTACAGGTATGAGCCACCATGCCCGGCCGCCCTGCTACTTTTGTTGTGTGCACAAACATTAATATTTATGAAAGGGAATGTTTGGTAACTGCATGCACAGGAGGGAAGTATGTCAAACTTACTGTCAGGTTGATCAACGTATATATTACATGCCTTTCCTGGGTAAAAGATTCAGGTACAGAATTATGAAATCATAGTTCTTAGCTTCCGGATCTTATACGTGGGGGAAAATAGACACGTTGGACAAGTGAATGTGTCTGCCAGTTTGTGCAATAGTGATATAATGGAGGCATGAACCTGTTGTAAATAAATGGATGGTGAGTAGCTTGAAAAAATTGTGACATGTTCTGTATGATCCCATTTTATAGAGAATATATATTCATAATCCCACTTAATATTTAAAATATTTAAAAAATACAAAATTTAGAAGCAGGTGTATGGATATTTTATAATTGGCTAATTATAGGATTATGACCACATTTAAAAATTTAATTTTCAATAGTAAAATCTTTTTTGTGTGTTTGATATGTGATCATTGCAAAAAAGGAATTAGGTACTATGTAAGAATGTGAAGACGGAAATGAAAATCACCAGTAATTTACATTCTAAATGTAAGAACCATGAATGGGCCGGGCGCAGTGGCTTACGCCTGTAATCCCAGCACTTCGGGAAGTCGAGGTGGGTGAATCACGCAGTCAGGAGATCGAGACCATCCTGACTAACACAGTGAAACCCCGTCTCTACTAAAAAATACAAAAAAATTAGCCGGGCGTGGTGGCGGGCGCCTGTGGTCCCAGCTACTCGGGAGGCTGAGGCAGGAGAATGGCGTGAACCCGGGAGGCGGAGCTTGCAGTGAGCTGAGATCCCGCCACTGCACTCCAGGCTGGGCCACAGAGCAAGAACCATGAATGATTTGGTGTCTGTCCTTTGAGGTTTTTTCCCAACCATATGTGTGCCCTTAGAAACAAATAGTTCTGATCGTGCTATGCGTTGTTCACTTAAGGACTCCTGTTTCTTTTGTCTGTGTTAATATATTTTACTTGTATCATCTTAAAGGAAATACATAATTTATATTAATTTACTTTCCCTAGGTGAAGAGGAGTTTGAAATGGAAAGCATGTTTTTTTCTGCTTATTCTTCCTCAACCTCAGTTTCACTCCACAAAGGCAACCACTTTTAAACTCTGCTATTTTTAGTTCCCTTTATGGTTACTTTTATACATCTCATGATCATGCTTCTATTCTTACTCTTCCTCCTATTTCCTCTCTTGCCCTGCTACTACCTAATTTCTGGTGACTCTTCTTTAATTTTACATAGTCACAGGGAAACACTTCTCTCCCTTTCTGAAACTATAATTGTTATGTGCTTTGTCTTTAGCTTTTACTGAAGTGAAGACTAAAGACCAATAAATATCATTTGTTTTTGTGGCCATGCACATATTGTTCACCACAATTCAATTAAAGGCATTGCATTCATTTTCTTCTTTTTACGTCCAGTGTTACAATGTTTTTACAATTGGAGGAAGAAAATTCCTAATGTCCAACTCAAATGGATTCACTTTTGTTACATTTTAAAAATATTTTAGAATGACTCATTCAAACCATGGCTTTTTAAAGTAGCTATTCTTTTTTTTTTTTTAAATTGACATCAATGAATTTCTTGTCTTTTATGTAATGTATTTTATTGCCATTGTCGTCAAGTTAAAAATGAATTTTTACCATATTCTTAAAATAACTCAGGCTCATCTATTGCACTGAGTATACTTCCTTCCAAAGAAAACTTTTCAAGAGCACTTCAGCTGTCTGCTGTAACCTGGACTGGTCACTGCCTTGATCCACTTATTGTTCCAAGAATTGTTAGGAACAGTATCAGTGCATCTTGCCCTCCTGGGTTAGCTTCTCTTTTGGAGAAAAATGTCTTCCATTTTTTGGTTTCAACTTCATTTTCTTATCTGGAGTACATACTCAAAATTCTCCTCACAAATGGCACTTGGGTTATCAATGTTCTGAAGCTGTGCATATCTAAACATATGTATATTTTATCCTCAGGCTTGATTGATATTTTGTATGGCTGTAGAATTTTAGGTTCCGAATCTTGTAGAACTTCGAATGCATCTTTATCTTGTAATTTTCAAAGTTGCTGATGAGAAGTCTGATGTCAGTTTGATCCTATATATATTTGTTTTGTAGATGGCCCTTGCCTTGGTTTACAGTTCTAGAAGCTGTTTGAAAGCAAGAGCTATTTCCAGGCCAGAGATAATGTCTGAATCAGGAACATAGAAGTGAAATGAGGAATTGTGAGAGACAAATTGGAGGTAGGATCTGTGTGATTCAGTGTGTCTGCTTTTTAAACTAGGCTTCCATTCTTAATATTCTATCGAACCCTAGCTGGAGCTTTTAATTCTTAATGTACATGAGGTCAGTGAAAATTACTGAGTGCCCACCATTTACTGAAGCTTGGCAGAGCTGAACTGAAGGGTGTAACCCATCCAGATCTTTCAGAGGTAAAATATAATTGGCCTGAGCCTTTGACCTGTACTGACAGTTTATATTTTGAATTCTGTTGTGTTTATTTTCATCACTGGAGTCAGAGGATAGACACAAGTTTTAGATAAACTAGGTATTGTTATTTTAAAGGGAAAAGGATGTCAGTTTTTGTCTGTTAATAACATGACAAATATTTTGCTAGTTGTATATGGTGATTTAGAAACCTAATGACAGGCCAAACTGAGATGATGCATTATGTAACAATGGGCTGGCTGTATTGTGGAGTCCATTTATACGTATCCAGACTAATCTTGAGGTTTTACTCTATACCAGGTTTAGATCCAGGCTTATTCAAATACAACTATTCCCCAGAGCCTAGAGATGGTGCTTTTGAAGGTGGTAGACAGATGCCATTTGATATAAATGAGGTACAGTGGAGGGCAAGAGTGGTTTTAGGTGTTTGGAAGAAGACATGGGGTGATAAATTCTTAGATATTATAATTTTTAAGCAGAGGTTTGCAACATAAATAAATCAGTCCACTGAGGAGGGAGGAGGATAAAACTCTCTGTTTTGTGCAACTAAAAAAATAATAGCCCATATCTGGGAGGACATTTTGAGCATGTCTGCTACTGACACCATGACTCTGTGATGCTCTGAAATATTTATTGAAAGAGATTGGAATCATCAATAATTATTACTTGATGGAGGTTTGTGGAAATATGCTTTTTCAGCTCTGAGAACCATGTGGTTGTATTCAGCTAGTTATCACAAATAATTAAGGTCAAAAGCACCATCCACACTTACTTTTCCACAGTGCATTAAAAATAATGTTTGAAAGCTGCTGAGTCTGACATAGCACTTTGAATCCTTCGAGTGCATTAGTGGGGTAGACTTACATGATGGCGGCTCTGCTGTGCAAATGATCTTTGTGCATAGAATTAGGTGATGGAAATAGGCAGAATAATTTCAGCCACTGTAGTCTAGAAGTATAGCTCTCTATATAGAAGGCTATAGGAACCAGGAAACTAAGATAAGTTTGTCATGTGCAAGACAAATGTTTGTCTGAAAGGTGCCTTCCTGTTTTCTCTATGGTCCAGTAGGGTCTGTGGTTGGGGAGGAAGATGGACAAGGAACAGGGTACAGGGAGACGGTGTGGCAATGATTTCTGCTTCCCTTGACAAAGCACAAGGCATCCCTGATTGCTTTTTATCAGTCAAGCCACTTACGCGTGACAAACCACCACATACTCTGATTTTTATTTATTTATTTTATATGTTAATTATTCTGTACCCAATTTGTCTTTTTCTCTCTTCTTCCATTTCTATCTCCTCTTTTCTGTTTCTCCTTCCTCTTTCTCCTGGTTCTTTCATAACTATTACCTCATTATTCATTCATTCACCAAGTGCCTATGGAGGATATTCTGTGTGCAAGGCACTATGTGACACGGTGGATACAGGAATGGATAACGTATGGTTCTAATCCTAAAGGACTTTACAGCTTAGTGTGTGAGGTTTAGAGGAATATGTTTAGAAATCACCTGAGTCTTTTCCAGTCATTTAGATATTTTAGATATTTGGAGTAGGGCAGCCCTGTAGATCTAAAATATCTAAATGACTGTATGGATGGCCCTCAATTTACACAGATAAAAAGTGAAGTGGGGGTTACCTTTACAGGCCTGACATTTGTAGCACATTTGTAGACTCTGGTGGGACCAGAGTCTCCCTACCTTCTTCTCCTACCCCCAGTAATAAGTAAAACACCTTCGTGGCCTGATATGGTTTGGCTGTGTCTCCACCCAAATCTCATCTTGAATTCCCATGTGCTGTGGGAGGGACCTGATGGGAGGTAATTGAATCATGGGGGTAAGTCTTTCCTGTGCTGTTCTCATGATAGTGAGTAAGTCTCAAGAGATCTGATGGTTATTATAAGAGGTAGTTTTCCTGCACGAGCTCTCTCTTTGCCTGCTGCCACCCATGTAAGACGTGACTTGCTCCTCCTTGCCTTCCACCGTGATTGTGAGCTACATGGAACTGCAAGTCCAATTAAACCACTTTCTTTTGTAAATTGCCCAGTCTTGGGTATGTCTTTATCAGCAGGGTGAAAACGGACTAATACATGGTCCCTCCAGGCTGCCTTTGTTTGAAAACTACTGGTTTGAAGCTGCTAAGAAAAATGATCAATTTTTTGTCAGTGTCCTCCCATGTTCATTGGATTTATTATTATTATTTAAAGGGGGCAGCTAGGCTCAATGCACAAACTGGGGGGAAAGAATAAATGGCCAGAGAATTTCAATTCTGATTTTGCAACTTTTCTCAGTCATTCTTTGAGAAAGTGTAAGATGGATAATCCCTCTCAGTGCTTTCAGGATCTCTCCTGTTGAAAAAAGACATCCATTTCTGACACTTAAAAAAAAAAAAAGTATCTTTTCATGGTAAGAGACTTTTGTTTCCTATTCCTGGATCCTTTTACGCCCTCTTGGTTGCAAAGCTTCCTCAGAGTTGCTGAGTGAGTCCCCAAGGCACTGGCTTAGTGGGCTCAGAGCAGGCCTCTCTGGCATGTAGCAAAGTGACTGATGATGGCTCCGTTAATCATGCCAGCTCTCTCCAGAGCACAAGCGGAAAGGCACCTCATGTTCACTTTAGAACCACAGAAACTTCATGCAGATCTACTCTGACGTGACTTCGACAGCCAAATAATTTTCAAAATGTTTTACGACCCCAGGCACCTCTAAAATAGCTTCACTTGTCACTTCTGTAGCCTCAAATCAGAATTAGACTAATATCGAGGGGGATGGCAGCAGCACATTAGCCTGTCAAGCAGGAAGATGTGAACTTATGGGGAATACAGCATAGAAACTGTAGAGGAAAGTGCATTTAGCTGTGCGACCCACACTGTTAGGTTATCTGGACTTAGAATTGGAAGAGACTTCAGAAGAGATAAGAATTGTATAATCCTGATTTTGCATAGAACTTTATAGTTTGTAATATATTCCCATGTATGTTTTCTCTTTTTAGCCTCATAACAAGCTTACAAATAGGAGATTCTTTTCTCCACTATAAAGAAGCAGCTTCCAACAGGTTCCAAACCTGTCCCTAGACCCAACTGGAACCAGTTTTGCTCAAGGAGGTGGTTTTCACTCACCATTGCACCTTAAGCAGCTAATGCATTGCGTGGTATATGGTTGGCAGTTAAATAATTGCTAAATAACTTACATAGTGGCTGAGCTGGAATTTAAATCTAGGCTACTTCTATCTTGAGGTGAAGTGTTGATTGCCTTCCTGAGGGGGGAAAAGATAATTTTGAAAAACAGCATTGCTGTGGACTTCAGTGTTAATACTTTGCGGCAGAGCAGTAGGGAGCCTAAGTTGCTAACCTGGGCTGGGAGGCTGAGAATCAGAGCTGAGTGTGTGATGGAGTAGGGCAGCCCTGTAGATGAGAATCAGGGGGTGGAATGGGGCTTGTGTACCAAAGAGACAACCAGGGAGAAAAATCCATATCTGTAGCTCGGGAAGCCCAACGAGGGCCCACCAATCTACGAGGCTGGCATTTAGGCCACTTCTCCCTTTTTAAATGTGAGGAACCTGAAGCACAGAGAAGCCCTTTGGCTAAAGTCACCTTGAATTGAGGACTGTTTACTCTCAAGCCCAGGTTCTTATTCAGTATGCCATTCTGTCTCTGTAGGAAATTGTATTCACCTTAGTTACATGGAGATTAGCTAAGTGAAATCCAATTCGTCCAATATCCGGTAGAGGAGACAGATGTGTGAGTAACACTAGGCCATGTGATTGATGCCATGCCAGGAAAGACAGGAGCTCACAGCAGGGACGCATGTCAGAGGGGAGATGAGAGGGAAAGTGGGGGCCCTGGCAGGAGGGGAGCCTGGCATGAGCCATGGTAGTGAGAGGAGACCAGAATCCTTGGAATGATTTGGACACACAGTCTCAGGAGACTGCAAAGTGGACAAGGGCCAGATCAGTAAGGGTCTTGTGTCTCTTGCTGAGGTTTGGACTTGACCATGAATCATAAGAAAAGCCACTACAGAATTCTCTGCAGGGACTGAATTTGAATAAATATGCATTTCAGAAAGGCCATTCTTCATAATTTCTTAGGAGTATTTGCAGTTTTTGACAGTGCTTTGAAACTCCCCATTTCACAGGACCACTATATTTCAAAACAATATCCCTAACATAGAATTTGTAATGTCTGGGGAGATATTTATTTATTTATTTATTTATTTATTTATTTTTTTGAGACGGAGTCTCGCTCTGTCGCCCAGCCTGGAGTGCAGTGGCTGGATCTCGGCTCACTGCAAGCTCCGCCTCCCGGGTTTACGCCATTCTCCTGCCTCAGCCTCCCGAGTAGCTGGGACTACAGACGCTCGCCACCTCGCCCGGCTATTTTTTTGTATTTTTTTTTTACTAGAGACGGGGTTTCACCGGGTTAGCCAGGATGGTCTCGATCTCCTGACCTCGTGATCCGCCAGTCTCGGCCTCCCAAAGTGCTGGGATTACAGGCTTGAGCCACCGCACCCGGCTGTCTGGGGAGATATTTAAATGCATACCAAATCATTGTAAATGAAAGAGGACAACACATAATTAATGTAATGATGCCACGTGCATCAGGGGATTCTTTATCCCCAAGGGCAGAGTCTGTAGACCATCTTTAACTTTTCTGGCTTTAAAAATCCTGTAGAGTATTAAATGCTTCCAAAGTCAGAACAGCATATTTGCCTACAATAGGAAAGAAGACCACTTTCTGATCCATGTAAATATCTCTTATTGATTAAAAAAATTCAGCCTGACAAAGTATAAAGTAGATATTTAAAATGTGCATAGTGCATGAAATTACCTCACATTACTAGTAAATGCATGCCTTGTAGCAAATTATGTCACTTATGCTTACACTAATTAAGTGTTGATGTGTGAGCAGTAAGTTGCAATGATGTCGTTAACTAATGTACATAAATATTCCCTTTAAACTGTAATTGCACTTTGCCACAACGTAAAAGAAGGCAAGCACAATTTAGGAATTATGTAGGACCGTTCTTTGAGAAAATGTTAACGAACTCTGGAAAGGGAGAGTTTGGTTCTGGAGTGCTGTTTCCATTACAAGAAAGGAAAGGGGGAGATGGAAGGGTCTGAGGAGTCTAATTTACAAATCTGTTCAGAACATTTACATATTCTTTTTTTCTAGATGCTGGTGATGTCCAGGCACACAGTGTCAATTGCACAGATTGAGTTTTCTGAGCTGAAGGAGCTGATGAGACATAATGCCCACACTATCCCCAGCAGAGAGACACTGCACTACATTTCTGTCACAAGGATTAGCTGATCTCTGGGAAATTGGTGGTGGTGTACCCATTTGCTGAAGTCAAGATTTATGATGCCCAGTGTTAATGTGATTTTATTTTTAACTCTAAAACTCCAAACCCTGTTTGTTCCCCAGAAACAAAGGCCAAGGTAGTAAGAGAGGGGATGTGTCATCCTGAATTGCTTCTGCAACCAAAGCTAATCAGAATGGTGAGGCTTCTGTGGTTTGGAGTCAGAGAGCTTGAATTTGCTAACTGGGTATCTCAGCCCTCCCAGACACACACTCTTCTCATTTTGTGGCGGATAATGACCCCCCTCTGAAAATAGTAAGGTTCTTTTCTAAAAATATTCCTCCCTCTGCCAAGAACAAAAGAAAGACTAGTGCCCCTTATAGAGCATAAAACAAAGTTTGTTGACTCATGCTAAGAAGGAAACGAGCAAAGGGGGGAAAAAAAGACCTGGTTATAATTATTAGTGACAGCATCTGGAGGAGCTGGAGTCAGCAGACAAACCTCAATTGCTGGGGCTGGATCATAAAGTATACGGTGAGGGGTGCAGCTATTTTAACGGTGGCGTCTAATGTTAGTTTAGTTTATCAGTGGAGATTCTGACATTAGGTGAAATGAGAGGCCATTTTCATGCTATTTGTACTGGAAGTTTCTTAATTCCAAGAATGTTAAATGATTATATAATCTATGCTTAATATAATGTTATCAGTGTCCAAAAATATTACTTTTAAGTGAAATCCCTCTATCAGCATGTATTTTTGGTGCATGAATAAACTTCACATTCTTGAATGGGTTATATTATACTTGAATCAGTCAAAGTAGGCTATGTCTTACTGTGGTAGCAAATAACCCCATATTTTCCATGGCTTAAAACAACAAAGGTTTATTTTTTTTTGCTCATGTTTCATGTTCCCACAGATCATTAGAAGGCTCTGGTCATCATAATCATTCAGAGATCCAGTCTGCTAGAATAGCCAGTCATCACTTAGAGGAACAAGAAGGCTCTGGGGAATCTTGTGGGGATAATTAAATGCTTTAGAAGTGACATCTCTTACTTCCTTTCACCCCACCTGACCATAAAGAAGCAAGTGGAGTCCCACTATATACTGGGAAGGGAGACAATCAGAAATTTTTGGCAAACAGCTACTACAATATTTATTTCTCCTATGTTAGAGTTTTTGTTTTTCACAAAATGTTTATTGAGTGGCTCGTGTGCGGGACACTATGTGAGTGCTTTCTTGTGTTATCTTAATTGCCAGCAAAGAGGAAGAACAGGAAGATTCCTAGAACTAAACCACTTTACTATTAGTTGGTCAAAACAGACCCCAGTCTCAATTCTCCATCTTCCAAACCCATTTTAAGTGAAATGTCAGAGCCAAAGCACATAGTGGGAATTTCCTGGTCACTTCTTTGTAGTATTTGTAACTCTGCATTGAATTTTTAGAATTTAAAAGATGATACTACATTAGATAAATAGCTTGAATGAAATTACAAAGAGGAGTGTACTAAAAAATGCCAGCAGTAAAATCTCTTCAGGAATTAAAATAACAGATGGACATTTAAACAAATTCCTTTAGGAAAATATTAATTTGCTGCTAGAAATCTATATTAAAGTTATTCGTGAAGTTCTACATCGAACGTTAAATCTCATGCAGCTCAGACACTTTGGGGATGTCTCTCCCTACTGCTGTTGGGCAACGGGGCAAATAAATGGTTAATTTTTGGATTAAACATATTTTACACTCTGCTGTGCTTTGAATGTTTGTCCTCTCCAAAATTCATGTTGAAATTTGTCAGGTTAGTTTACGAGGCAAAACCTTTGAGAAGTGTTTGAGTTAAGAAGGCTCTGACCTCATGAATGGTTAAATGTCATTATTGTGGGAGTGGGTTTGCCCCCTCTGTCTCTCCAGCCCCACTTTGCCCTTCTACCATGTGATGCCTTCACCATGTTATGATGCAGCAAGAAAGCCCTCAACAGATGCTAGCAGCTTGATATTGGACTTCCCAGCCCTCAGAGCTGTGAACTGATGCATTTCTGTTCATTATAAATTACTTGGTATGTGTGTTTTGCTGTAGCAAAACTGACTATACTGAGACATACATATAGTTCCTCTAGAGCTTTTTTCAAGTAATTATTACAATTTTAAACAATGGCCTTGAGCTTTATTGACTAGAAAAGAAAGGAAGCAGATAAGATAAAATAGAAAACAAAATACTTGCAGAGAGGTTGGAGGAGCAGTATAGAAAATGTGGGAATGGCTTGGTAACATTAGGTGGAAAATGTTTTATTTCACCTACCTGAAATATACCACATTCATTATAGCTCGGATATGTTTTCAAGTTCTCTAACAAGTAAGACTGTAATTGGTTAAAGGGTTTCACAGTTCATAAGACTTGGGACTCAAATATGAAAGACAAAATTGAATTTATTTCTTGTATTCCAAGACTGAGCTACAAATGAATGTAGAGCCTTTTGAAGAAAGCAAAAGCCAGGGTTTATGTAGAGTTCAAGATAAGCATAGGATTTGTGAGGTTAAATTTAAATGAGGCAGCATTTTGATTGACTAGAAGGAATCTAGGCTGGTGATTAATTAAATGGACTAGGGGTAGACCTACTGGGTGGTTTGCTGCTGGGTGATTCAGCACATGGGTCATGTACTTCAGGCCTGAATGGAAAGTTTATTTTTACCTTCTCTTGAAAGTGTTTATATATCTTGCCTTTTTCAAAGATGCTCTTTCTGTTTTCCCCTGGTCTATAGTATTCACTGGAGACTCTCATTATGTAGGTCTAGCACCAATTCTTTCCATATTTTAGCTTGTATCATAATAGATGAGATTCAGCATACAAAGTGTTTGAGTCCTTACTATTTGACAGGGACTTCATTTTTAAATGGCTAATTGGGAATTATTGGAGGGTGAGAATTGAACACAAGTGTTAAAAAAAAAAAAAAAAAAAAAAGGATAGCAAGAACCATGATAGAAGTCTATGTTCCAGAATGGAGATATGAAGGAGAAAATGCCCAATTGTACTTGTGGCCTCATAACCTTATCCTTAAGTTAAGTTTTAAAAGGTGGGCCAAGATCTGTCAGACGATAAGCCAAGTAAAGAGATTGTGGACAGAGGAAGAACAGAGAACTGTTTAACACTCATTTCTTTTCAGGGTACCATGAGCAATTTGGTGTGCGCTGTGGACTGAGGAGTTTTTCTCCTTTCCCTACCTCACTTTCTCCCCTGATTTCCTAGGGCTTGCTATGTGCTAAAGTCAAGTTGACAGAGGGGGCTCTTGGGAACACAATTCAAGCTGGCAAAAGACTAAACGTTTTTAACATAATGACTGCTGAAGATAGGGAGAAAGAGGGGTCTGTATGGAAGATTCTTAACCTCTCACCTCCTTTTTCTATATGTTAGGAAGCACTTGCCCACTTTTAGCCCTCAGCTAGCTCCAAAGAAGAAATTAAATGCCGATGGCCTCTCCTGAGGTGATAATATAGTTGAAATGTGGATGTGGAGCAAAAAAATTTATAAGGATTATTAGGAAAAAAAGAGGATGTAGGATAAGAATGGTTGAGGTGGTAGGTCTGTGCTTAAACAATAGAGGGAATTTATTGGCTCACATAATAAACCACCCACTTGTCCATAATGTCTTCAGGAATGCAGCTCCATGTTTTTGTGCCTCTTTATTTTGCCTCACCCTCTGCCCACATATGTATTGAGTTTATTCTTAGTCTGACTTCATAGTAGTGGCAAAGTATCTGCCAACAGCTCCAGTCTACAAACTCCATTTTCACAGCCAAGGGAAGAGACAGAATGTCTTCCTGCATTTATTGAAGTCTAGAGCTTTATTATTATGACTGGGGCATCTTAGATGATGTACCTGCATCTGAAGCAATCCTTGGGGCCAGAGGAAAGCCATGGGCTGCTTGGATTGGAAATAGGTTGTATACCCTTCCCTGAACCATTCACCATGGCAAGAAAGACTCCATAACCTCACTTGGATTAGATCAATCAGAACATCCTGGAGAGAATCCAGTTTCAGCTGCCCAGTTGTCCTCCAATACAAGAAAGGAAAAATGGAAGAATTGGAGACCTACTCTTCAGTAGGCAATCATGACATCTATTTCATGTGACCCGGTATGATGCCTCCAAATTCTCAGCTGAAGACCTCAGGCCAGTTGAGGAGCCTGGATTTCTTCTTAAGCTCTGGAACCTAAAATCTTAAACCTAAACCATTGCTTGCACTTGGTTCTAGACTACTTCTGCTAGCTTCATGTGCCAATAGCATAGACTGTATCACCTCACCCTTTACCGGAGGGCTGGAATCGCAGCTCATAAGCAATGAGAAGGGACATATTAAGAAATTTAAAACTTATTTTCAAGAATGTGAAAATTGTCTTAGGATTTTGAAGTTGAAAGATCTATAATGAGGATTACAGTTTGGAAAGATCATGTTGACTGCTTGAATAGAGAATGAGTAGAACGAAAAGAAATCAGGGAGTGGTTTGAATTGTTTACAGCAAGAACCTGAAATAAGGCATTTCTAATGGTAATGGTTCCATGTAAGAAAATTTAAGGAACTATCACAAGACTTAATAAATGAGTGAATTGTGGCAATGGTGAGAGACTTTGGTGAGAGAGAATGGAGTCTAAGGAATGTGGAGTTAATGAAACCCTTTTTTTTTTTTTTTTTTTTTTTTTTTAGATGGAGTCTTGCTCTGTCACCCAGGTTGGCATGCAGTGGTGTGATCTTGGCTCACTACCACCTCCGCCTCCCGGGTTTAAGTAATTCTCCTGCCTCAGCCCCCCGAGTAGCTGGGATTACAGGCATGTGCCACCATGCCTGGCTAATTTTTGTATTTTTTTTTTTTTTAGTAGAGATGGGGTTTCACCATGTTTGTCAGGCTGGTCTTGAACTCCTGACCTCATGATCTGCCTGCCTCGGCCTCCCAAAGGTAATGGAACTCTTTTCTGAGAGTAGCAATGATAAAATACTTCCTGACTCAATACTAGAAAAGCAGTAATGGTTGGTTTTAAAATTTTTGTTCTGTTATGGTGAAAGCACCTAGTGAGAGGTCATAAAGATAGCATTCAGAATGGTGTGAAACGTCATTGTTTTCATCTGCTGAATTCCTAGCCACCAACAAATAATAGGATAATAATGAATTTTGTTTATTCTTTCTTCCTTAGATGAGGGAGACTTCCAATAATACCATTTCCTTTCAGTAGTACTTTAAATAATACTATTCTTCATGTGAACAAAGGTTCTGGTTATTGGTTCTAGTTATTGGTAGGGTTTAATATTTGAAAATCAGAGGGATGCTATTAAAAATACAGGTCTCATTTTATTGAAAAATGCAAATACTTCTAACTAAATCATTCTGAGTCTTAAGGCACTCTGGCTAGATTAGAAACTTTAAAGGTTAATGATCATAGAAAGACTGACTTCTGTATTTCTTTATTCCTTAATAGTTGTGAATAAAGCATGGGAGATGAAATGGAAACATAAAAAATTGGCCTAGATCAGGCAGACTTGGATATAAAAGTCTTTTGCTCAGGAAAAAAAAAAAATGTGAATTTCATTCATATTGCTAACACAGGACAAGATAAGCTGAGAATTAATAAAAATTATTTCTACCTAATTGTCAGGCTGTAATGTTGATTTATCCACTCTTAGCCCTGAAGTGTGATACGGCCATCACAATAATTTGCTGTTTTTTATATGGACAGTATTGTCTAGTTGAACAAAAGTTTCTTCTTGTTTTATGGCATAAGACAGAAATACTTTGCTGAGAAGAATCATTTGTTAAGTTTGGCATATGTAATAGCCAGCTTCTGTTTAGTTTAATACTATGTAGTGTGGAAGGTAAATCTAGGTACATGAGCTGGATTGCCTAGAATGCTTTTTTTCTTTTCTTTTCATGTACAGTAAACAGTGTCTTAGTCTATTTGGCTGCTATGCCAAAATAGCATAAACTGGGTGGGTTATAAATAACAGAAGTCTATTTCTCACAGTTCTAGAGGCTGGGAACTCTAAGAGGAAGGTGTTGGCAGATGCAGTGCCTGGCAAGGGCCATATTCTTGTAACCTCACGTGGTGGAAGGGGATATGTGAACTCCCTTTGGCCTATTTTGTAAGGACAACAGTCCCCAGCTTTCAATGTCCCCACAACTTAATAAAATTACAGTGGGAATTTGATTCCAATAGATAAGTGTGGGGAAAACACAAACATTCAGACCACAGTAACCGGGCGATGAGAAAAAGAACTTATAAAGTGACCTTTCTCTTTACATGTGTATATTTTAAACGGGCTCCTATCTCCAGCAGTTTGTTTCCTCCCTCCGGTCGCTTGCATCTGAGAAGGCTCAACAAATCTGTTGAGTCCTAGCAGCTATACCTCTAGATCTCAGTTTTTTAAATTAGTAATGGAATAACGATATATTTCCTACTTACCTTACAGATTTCTTATGAAGATTGAATGTTAATACATGATAGGTACAATATGTCTACAGTTTCATTTTTTGTGTAGTTGTCTTTCCTCTTGCTGTTACAGTAAAGCCCAAACTACTTGCCATGGAAAATAAGGCCTGGCTCTTGCTTTTCCCTCTCCAGTGCGTCTCCTTCTGTTCACTTCACTACCTACACCTTCTATGCCACACACCAGACATAACATTGTTTTGATCTGCTTGTGGTTCTCCAAAGACACATTGCTCTCTCTCACCCACAGGTGTTTTCTCGTGCTGCCCCCTCTGTCTAAAATGCTTGTTATCTACTGGTGTTGTAGTCACTCTCCAGGTTTCTAGACCCTTCTCATTCCCCTCAAACTAAGATTCATGGAAGATCGTAGAGGCAAGGCTGTGAGTGCTGAGGAGGAGGATGGGAAGGTTTCTTCTCCCTTGATCATGGAGATAGGAGACATAAGTGAGTCAGTACCAACTCTAATTGTACAGATGGGGCAACTGAGGCACAAAGGATTCAAGTAATTTTTTCAAGGGGATAAAACAAGTAATTTGTGGAGCTGGGATTTGAACCCAGACAGCCTGCCCTAAGAATGAGGGCATTTATTCTATGTTATGCAGAACATGGTGAATGATTTGCTTATCCCTTCTCTCTCTTGTTGTGCCATTTTTATTCTCTCTGTAATCCAGGCTATAAGGTTTAACAAAACCTTACTGAAGAATTAAGTGTAACGGGAAAACTCACATGCAGAAAGCAAAGCTTGGATTAAGAACAAAAAGATGTTCATTCTCTGGTGATATCCTTCCACCCCCACTTGAAATGTGATTCCCTGTCCTACCAGTAGGAACAGCATCACCCCAGGTCCCAGTGTGCTACCTTTCTTTGGGGTTCCTTATTCCTGTTATCCCTATCTCATACCCAGTTCTAAGTCATTGTATTTGTTCTGGTAATCTATTGCTGAATAACAAACTACCTCAAACTTCAGTGGTTTAAAATAACATTTTTTCTTTTTCCTTTTTTAAAAATTAACATATAATGATTTTGAAGGTTAGCATTTTGCATGATGCTAAGCTACTTCTCCACATTGCACTGACTGGGATCATGTGGTGTTTTATCCGGCTGAAGGCAGGGCTGGTCTGGCGGGACCAAGAATCCCCATTACCTCCAAGGGCATCGCTGAAAGACTGGATTCAAGTGGTCCCCTCCCTCCTCCATGTAGTCTCATAAAAACCTTGAAGTCTCTCCGTGTGGTCTCTTAAACAGGGTAGTCAGACTTCTTAGTGATAGTCTTAGGGCTCACTACTCTTAAATACATTCTTTATAGCACATATTTGCTTTTTCAGATTTTAAAAATTTAAGTAGTGTTTCAGGACAGAGGAAGTGGAAGCTGCCAGTCTGTTAAGACCTGGAAACAGGCACATGACACTTCTGTCATATTCTGTGCTCAAAGTGGCCATAGGGCCTGCCCAAATCAAAGAGAAGGTTTAAAGACCCTCCACTCCTGCTGAGGGCAGTGTTGAATAGTTAGTGGACATCTTTGATTGATCATAGTAATAACTTTCTGTAGAAAAGCCAGTCTGCTGACAGTGAAGGTAGTGGGGGCAGTATGGAGTAGCAGTCAAACATCTAGGCTCTGGCAACTTTACACGTTAGTATCCTGACTCCACTCTACTTGCTATGTGCCCTGGGGAAAGTCAACTGTCTGTGCCTCAGTTTTCTCAATTTAAAAAACAGAACTAATACTCTACTCATTACCTGCATAAAGGGTCCCTACCTCATAGAGTTGTGGCAAGTAATACAGGTAAGGAACTTAGGACAATGCCCAGTACGTGATGTGAGAACTGTGAAGGTAAGCTGTTATTAAATAGACAAAGGAGTTTCACTACTCATTGTGTCAATGAAGAGGATAGGTTGGTGGCTGTCCTTTGCTTTACTAAATGGCCCAGTAACATGACATAAGCCACCCTCCCTTCCCCTGCAAAAATCTACTCCTTCTCCTAATCCCCTCCTTCTTCTAATCCCCTCTGTACCCACCCTTGGCATATGCCTTCCGAAAGGGAGTCTGCCTTCTCCAAAAATGATTAAGGAAATTGCTGGCAGCTTTAAAGTAGCAGATTGCCTCTACCTTGAGCAATGCAGGTTTCCACGCTCTTAGGACAGAACTTGGTTGTAGCACCATGTCACACTTATCATGGCACTTTAAAAATGGTGTTGAAATTAACTGTATAATCATCTGTCTCCCCCATTAGACTGTGAGTTACTCAAAAGCAAAAATTTAAAACTTCACCTTTTTATTGCTCCAATGCTAAGCAAGGTAACTAACCATAGGTATTCAATATATTTGTAAAATGAGTGGCTTAAAATGTAAAATGAGTGTTTTTTAAAAATCATTCAGGCAAAGCAGGTGTGGATCAGAATGATTTTTAAAGTTGTATGGGTGAATAAAATGTTAGGTTCAAGTTCTATAAGGTATTTTTAACAGATAAAAAGGAAATATGTGTCATAAAGAATATATTCAAGAGTAGTAATTAAGTAACATTTTCATTTTGTTTATTTATCCTTTAGGAGATTCTAAATCTAATTCAGATCCCAGGTTCAGATTTTCTTTTTGTTGATAGCTAATAAGTCGTGGTCCCCACTGTACTTAGCACCACCTGAAATTACAGCTTCACTCATATTTTTGTTCTAGTTTTTTTTTCCTAATGTATCTATCATTTCTCATCACTTTCTGAAGTGTTCCGCTTTTTACCTTTCCATCATATGGACATTGGGTTCCAGGAAACATTTTGTTTTCCCTCTTGGCTTTGTAACTCTACCTTTTGGTTTTTCAGACAACTCCAGATTTGCACTTTCATCACTCCTTTTACAGGATGTTGACATTGATTTTGGTTTTCAGTGGCTCTCTATTGCTTCTCCTTCATTCCTCCAGGATTATGTTTTACATTTAGGTCATTGTTCAGTGCCCCCCGTTTCCAAATAAAATGCAGTTTCTGGAGTTAGTTGGGTCCTAGTGGACCTAAATAGAGTAGAGGATGACAATGACAACAAATGAATCATGGCCAAAGCCTTCCTAATGAAGGCCCCTAAACCTACTGAGAAAAAATATTTACAAAGCCATTCATTCTGTTTGCTGAATACGCAGATCAAAACATTAAAAAGTTAGATATGGACATTAATACTCCACTATGTTTTTGCTCAGTAACTCCCCCACTGGAGTCACCACTGTAACCCTGAATAAGTGTAAATGTTGTGAATTCATTATTATATCCCGGACCTTACTTGGTTTATGGCAAATATTTATTTTACTTTGAAGTGGCTGCATGTTTAAAGCCTATAACTATGATTACTAATTTTACTTTTTTGGTTTAATAAAAAGTGAAATGTGAAGATGGCTAACTAGAGGTGCCCAGCACTCATTTCCTCCACAAAAAAGGACCAAAGCAACAATTAGATAACCTCACATGGAATAGAGTGTCCAAGGGAGAATACTGGAATTCAACCAGAAAGGGACAAAGATCTGCTGAGGCACAGAAACTTGAGATGGCTGCATAGAGAAGGAAGCAAAGCAGCTGGACAAAATTAGCTGAGTCAAGAGGGACTCCCAATTGTGGGGAAAAGGCAGGTGTAAGATCCCCAGAAGTCTACATTCTTACCACAGGTACCTGCAGTCTTCATTGCAGGAGAGCCTCTCAGCCTTCACAGGCCCTGAGTCTAGTATAGAGAGCTGCTTAGAATCTGTGTGACTGCATTATTCCAGAGAGGAAATTCATGTTGGGTCACCCTCACCACTGGGATCCAGGCTACTGCAGCGTGGTACCATATTGAGAACAGAGACAATACAGACTGCATCCTGTCCTGGGGCCCCACTGAGATCACCCACATCCACTCAAACAGCCACAGCATTGTGAGACCAGCTGGACCCAGCACTTGAGCCCATGCAGTGCCCCGTACCCTGGGAAACAGACACTCTGGCACATCAGTGAGGTTGCCCCAAGGACACTGGGAGCTGAAGTGTGCATTTACTGGAGCCTGAGAGTTGCCCACATGGGTCTTTCACCACCAACAGTGACCCTGCCGCCTCCAGCAGTGGAACTGACATGTACCCATGTGTGCCCTGCCAGGGGCTCAATAACTGGCCCACCTAGTATCCACTACTGCCACTGCTGGCACCTAGGAATGATGCTAAGGGGCCTAAGGCCCATCTGGAGTTTGCTATCCCTAGTGCTGACTATCCTACCCCCTCCAGTAGCACGGCCACTGCACACCCATGTATATCTCCCAAGTACCCAAGGACTGGCCTACCCAGTGTCTCTGTTCCCAGCAAAGTCAAACCATAGCCTCCACAAACAACCGCAGCCTAGGCCACTGTGGAACTTGCAGACAACACTGATGTTTACTATAGCTGAAAGAAATCATACAGAAACTACATGACTGTACCCACCAAGAGCCAAAGCCAAAGCATCCTTCTCAACTGACACTGTAGGTACATCTACCAGAAAAATCTTTCCCTCTAAATCTACTTCATAACATTGGAAAGAGTGAGTGTTACACCAGATACACATAGGGACATAAAAAACATAAAAAAGCATGAAAATGTGACATCTTCAAAGGAGCACAATGATATTCCAGTAATTGGTCTCAAAGGAATTCAAAACGATGATCTTGAGGAAACCAGTGAGTTACAGGAGAACACAGACAATTCAACAAAATCCAGAAAATAATTACCTAAATGGGAAATCTAACAAAGAGACAGATATAAAAGAACCAAAGAGACATTATGGAACTGAAGACTTCAATGAATAAAAAAACCATCAAGAGCTTCAACAATAGACTAGATCAAGCAGAGTACATAATTTTTGAACTTGAAGGTAGGCCTTTTGAAATAAACCAGTTGGATCTCCCTCCAACCCCTTCCCTAAAAATTTAAAAATGAAGAAAGCCTATGTGACATACACGACACCATTAAGTGAACAAATATTCAAAATTTGGAAGTTCCAGATGGTGAAGAGATGAGAAAAGACATAGTAAACCCATTTAATGAAATAATAGCTGAAAATCCCCCAAGTCTTGAGAGATAAACAGGAAGTTCAGAAATCCTCAAATAAATTTAACCCAAAATGGTTCTCTGAGGCACATTATAGTTAAAAGTCAAAGACAAAAAGAGAATTCTAAAAACAGCAAAAGAAAAGCATCAAGTCACATATAAGGAAGTCTGCATCAGACTCACAGCACATTTCTTGGCACAGAAACCTTATAAGCCATGAAAGAACAAAATGATATATTCAAAGTGCTGAAAGAGAAAAAAGCTTTCAGAAAAGGACACTATATCCAGCAAAGTTATCCATCATAAATGAAGAACAAAGTATTTTCCAGACAAACCAAAACTGAGGGAATTCATGACTAGAAATACTTAAGTGAGTCCTGTGTCAGGAAGTGAAAATATATCTACCATGGAGAAAATACACGATATATAAAACTCACTGGTAGAGCAGATATACAAATAAGAAAGATAAATCAAGCATTATCACTACAATCACTAAACTGCAAAAATAAAGAGAAAGGATATGCAAAACAGAACAATTAACAAAATAATAAGAGTAAGATCACCATTCAATAACAACCTTGAATATAAAAGGTTTAAATTCCCCAAATAAGATATAGATGGGTTGAATGAATTACCAAGAAAGACCTAGCTATATGCTGCCTACAAAAAACTTGGTTCACCTGTGAAAGACACACACTGGAAATGAAGGGATTAAGAAAAAGATATTCCACAAAAATGGAAACCAAAAGTGGTCAGGAGTAGCTATACTTAGACAACAAATCTAAAAACATAGACTTTGAATCTAAAAACATAAAAGGATACAAGAAAGGTCATTACACAGTGATAAAGGGATTGTATTGGCCTGTTCTCACACTGCTATGAAGAAATACCTGAGACGGGGCAATTTATAAAGAGAAGAGGTTTGACTCACAGTTTTGCATTTCTGTGGAGGCCTCATGAAACTCAATCATGGTGGAAGGCAAAGGAGAAGAAGGCACCTTCTTTACAGGGTGGCAAGATGGAATGGATGCAAGCAGGGGAAATGCCAGATGCTTATAAAACCATCAGATCTCATAAGACTCACCCACTGTCATGAGAACAGCATGGGGGAAACCATCCTCACAATCCAATTACCTCTATTCTTGGTCCTGCCCTTGACATATGGGGATTATGTGGATTAAAACTCAAGATGAGACTTTGAGCAGGGACACAGACTAACTGCATCAGGGATCAATTTAGCCAGAGGATGTAACAATTGTAAATATATATGCACCCTACACTGAAGCACCCAGATATATAAAGCAAATATTAGAGCCAAAGACAGATGTAGACTCCAACATAATAATTGAGGACTTGAGCACACCACTTTTAGCATTAGCTAGATTCTGTACACAAAAACTAAAAAATAAACTGCATTATAGATCAAATGGAGCTAACAACGTTTACAAAACATTTTATCAAATAGTTACAGAAAACATTCTCATCAGCAAATGGAATATTTTCTAAGACATACCATATGTTAGGCAACAAAACTAATCTCAACCAACTTTTAAAAATCAAAATCATATTGAGTATCTTCTTAGAGCACAATGGGATAAAAACTAGATAAAAATAGGAATCTGGACACTACAAATCTTTGCATAGGCAAGTATTTTGTAGGTAAGACTTCAAAGGCCCAGGTAATATGGGAGTTAAACAACATGCTGCTGAATGACCATTTTGTCAAAAAAGAGGAAACATAAAAACTTTTTGTAACAAATGAAAACATATACACAGCATACCAAAATCTATGCCATTTAGTCAAAACAGTATTAAGAAGGATGTTTATAGCAATAAATGCCTACATCAAAAAAGTAGAAAGATTTTAAGTGAACAACCCAACAGAAAACTAAACGGAACTAGAAAAGCAAGAGCAAACCAAACTCAAAGTTAGTAGATGGAAAGGAAAAGAGCAGAACTGAAGAAAATACAGATAAGAAACTACAAAAGATTAAATGAAAGCTGTTTTTTAAAGAGCTAAGCAAAATTGACAGACTAAGAAAAAGAGAATATCCAATGAAAACCAGAAATAAAGGAGACATTACAATGAATACCACAGAAATACAAAGGTTCATTAGAGACTATTATGAACAACTATGCAATTTCCTCAAAATTGGAAAACCTGGAGGGAATGAATTTTCAGACACACATAACATACTGAGATTGAACCAGGAAGAAACAGAAAACCTGAACAGACCAATAAGAAGTAACAAGATTGAACCAGTAATAAAATATCTTTCAAAAAAGAAAAGCCCAGGTGGCTTTACTGCCGAATTCTACCAAACTTTTAAAGGAGAACTAACACCAATTCTTCATAAACTATTACAGTATACTGTAGAAGAAGGAATTCTTTCTAACTTGTTCTCTGAGGCCAGCATCATCCTGATACCAAGATCAGACAAGGATGCCCTAATAAAAGAAAACTATAGGCGAGTATCCCTGATAAGCATGGATGCAAACATCCTCAGAAAAATACTAGCAAACCAAATCCAGTACATCAAAAAACTAATACAACAAGACAAAGTGGGATTTATCCTAGGAAGGGAAGGATGGTTTGACATATACAAATCAATAACTGTGATACTTCACATCAACAGAAGCAAGGACAGAAATCATATGATCATTTCAATAGATGCAGAAAAAGCATTGGATAAAATTTGACATCCCTTTAAAATAAAAACCCTCACAAACTGTGTATAAAAGAAGCATGCCTCAAAATGAAGGTCATATATGACAAACCCACAGTCAACACAATAGGGAAATATTGACAGCCTTTTGTGTAAGATCTATAACAAGACAAGGATGCCAGCTTTCACCACTTTTATTCAACATAACATTGGAAGTCCTGGTCAGATCAATTAGTCAAGAGAAAGGGCATTCAAATTGGAAAAGAGGATGTGAAATTGTCCCTGATTGTAGATGACATGATCTTTTATAAAGAAAAACTTGAAGACTCTATCAAAAATATTTTAGAATTGATAAGTAAATTTGGTAAAGTTGCAGGATATAAAATCATCATATAAAAATTAGTAGCATTTTTATACACTAATAACACTATCCAAAAAGGAAATCAATAAAGCAATCCCATTTACATCCACTATTAAAAAATAGGAATAAATTTAACCAAGGAAGTGAAAGATCACCACAGTGAAAACTAACAAACATGGATGAAAGAAATAGGACACACGAAAATGGAAAGACGTGCTTATGGATTGGAAAAATTAATATTGTTAAAATGACCCTATTACCTAAAACATTCTATAGATTCACTGCAATCCCTATCAAAATACCAATGACATTCTTCACAGAAATACAAAAAAAGCCTGAAACTTGTTTGGAACCACAAAAGACTCTGAATAGCCCAAGTGATACTGAGCAAAATCAAAACAAAAAAGTGGAAGCCTCATACTTCCCAACTTCAAAATATATTACCAAGCTATATAAGCAAAACAGTGTATCTGTTTTATTGGTATCAAAACATATCTGTTTTATTGGTATAAAAACAGATATGTAGACTTATGGAACAGACTAGAGAACTCAGAAATAAATTCACATATTTTTAGCCAACTGACTTTCTTTTTTTTTTTTTTTTTTGTTGAGACGGAGTCTCGCTCTGTCGCCCAGGCTGGAGTGCAGTTGCCGGATCTCAGCTCACTGCATGCTCCGCCTCCTGGGTTTACACCATTCTCCTGCCTCAGCCTCCCAAGTAGCTGGGACTACAGGCACCTGCCACCTCACCCAGCTAGTTTTTTGTATTTTTTTTTTTTAGTAGAGACGGGGTTTCACTGTGTTAGCCAGGATGGTCTCGATCTCCTGACCTCGTGATCCACCCGCCTCGGCCTCCCAAAGTGCTGGGATTACAGGCTTGAGCCACTGCGCCCAGCCAGCCAACTGATTTTCAACCAAGAACATACCTTGAAGAAAGGACATCCTCTTCAATACCTGGTGCTAGGAAAACTGTATATCTGTATGAGGAAGAATGAAACTAGGCCCCTATCTCTCACCATACACAAAAATAAATTCAAGATGGATTCAATACTTAAATATAGGATCCAACACTACAAGACTGCTAGAAAGATAGGGAAATTGTTCAGAATACTGGTCTAGGCATTGATTTTATGCGTAATGCTTCAAAGGCACAGGCAACAAAAGTGGAAATAGATGTATGGGATTATATTCAGCTAAAAAACTTCTGCACAGCAAAGGAAACAACAGAGCGTAGAGTGTTATGGGAAGTCAGGGACCCCGAAGGGAGAGACTGGCTGGAGCTGCAGCAGAGGAACATAAATTATGAAGATTTCATCTCAATATGGACATTTATCAGTTCTCAATATTTTTATAATTTCTTATGCCTGTCTTTAATCTTTTAATCCTGGTATCTTCATAAGCTGAGGATGTACATCACCTCAGGACCACTGTGATAATTGTGTTAACTGTACAAATTGATTGTAAAACGTGTGTTTCAACAATGTGAAATCAGTGCACCTTGATAAAGAACAGAATAATAGTGATTTTTATGGAACAAGGGAAGACAACCATAAGGTCTGACTGCCTGCAGGGTTGGGCAAAAAGAGCCATATTTTTCTTCTTGCAGAGAGCCTATAAACAGACGTGCAAGTAGGAAACATATCACTAAATTCTTTTCCTAGCAAGGAATATTAATATTAATACCCTGGGAAAATAATGCATTCCTGGGGGGAGGTCTGTAAATGGCTGCTGTGGGAATGTCTGTTTTATGCAGTTGAGATAAGGACTGAGATAAGCCCTGGTCTCCTGCAGAACCCTCAGGCTTACTAGGGTTGGGAAAACTCAGCCTTGGTAAATTTTTGGTCAGACCAGTTCTCTGCTCTCGAACCCTGTTTTCTGTTTAAGATGTTTATCAAGACAATATGTGCACCACTGAACATAGACCCTTATCAGTGGTTCTGCTTTTGCCGTTTGCCCTGTGATCTTTGTTGGACCCTTATCAGTGGTTCTGCTTTTGCCCTTTGCTCTGTTCCCTCAGAAGCATGTGATCTTTGTTAGACCCTTATCAGTGGTTCTGCTTTTTGCTCTTTGAAGCATGTGATCTTTGTACCTACTCTCTGTTCTTACACCCCCTCCCCTTTTGAAACCCTTAATAAAAACTTGCTGATCTAAGACTCAGGCAGGCATCATGGTCCTACCGATACATGATGTCACCCCTGGTGGCCCAGCTGTAAAATTCCTCTCTTTGTACTGTCTCTCTTTATTTCTCAGCCAGGTGACACTTACAGAAAATAGAATCTACAATGAAATATTGGGGGCAGGTTCCCCCAGTAATAGAGACAATATGTAGAATGGGAAAAATATTTGCAAACTATTCATCCAACAAGGGTTTAATATCCAGAATACATAAGAAATACAAACAACTCAAAAGAAAAAAGCCAAATAACTCAATTAAAAAATGGGCAAAGTATCTGAATATACATTTCTCCAAAGAAGATATACATATGACCTGCAGATATATGAAAAAATGTTCAACATCACTAATCAGGAAAATGCAAATCAAAACCACAATGAGATAACCAGTTAGAATGGCTATTATCAAAATAATAGTGGTAAAGATGTGGAGAAATGGGAACTGTTATGCACTGTTGATGGGAATGTAAATTGGTGCAACCACTAAGAAAAACAGTATGAATATTGCTCAAAAAATTAAAAATAGAACCACCATATGATCCAGCAATCCCATTTCTGGATATATGTATAAAGGAAATGAAACCAGCATTTCAGAGTTATCTGCAATTCTGCGTTCATTTCAGCACAATTCACAATAGTCAAGATACGAGATTAACCTAAATGGTCATGTACAGATGAATGGATAAAGAAAATGTAATATATATATATTGGAATATTTGGCCTTAAACTGAAATCATGTCATTTATAGCAGCATGAATCAACCTGGAGGATACTATATAAAGTGAATTAAGCCAGTTACAGAAAAAGAAATACCACATGATCTCCCTCATGTATGGAATCTCAAGATGATTTTGTAGAAACAGAGAGTAGGATAGTGATTACCAGAGCCTGGGAGGGTAGGGAGTAGTAGGGGAACAGGAGAAGTTGGTCAACAGGACAAAAGGTACAGTTAGACTGGAAGAATAAGTTTTGGTTTTCTATTACACAAGTTGGGTGACTATAATAACAATGTATATTTTAAGATAGCTAGAAGATTTTGAATATTATCACTGCAAAGAAATGATAAAAGTTTAAAGTGATGTATGTGGTGATTATTTTGATCATTGTACAATGCGTGCAATGAAATATCACACTGTGCCTCATAAATGTGTATAGTTTTTAAGTGTCAATTATAAATTTAAAAAACTAGAGAGTAGAATTATGGCTATTTGAGGTCAAGAAGGGTAGGGGGATGGGGAAAGAGGGAGTTATTGGTTAACAGACACAAAATTATAGCTATATGGGAGAAATAAGTTCTAGTGTTTCATAGCATTGCTGGGTGAATATAGTTAATAATTGTATATTTTCAAAAAGCTAGAAGAGAGTTTGAATGTTCCTAATACAAAAGAAAATCAATGTTTTAGGTTATAGATAAGGTAATTACCCTGATTTGATTATTACACATTATATACATCTATGAGAATATCACTCTGTATTTCATAAATATGTATAATTATTACATGTAAATTAAAAATACTTTAAAAAGTATGGGTTGACTTTTTAAAAATATGAACCTAGGCAAAATTAAACTAATATCTATTGGTCATTGCAGTGTGTAAATTGTACTATCATGTGGGATGTTAATAGGGATAGAGTCTCTTTTCTAAGAACCTTTTAAAGAAAATCAGACGTCTTAGGGCTGGAAAGAATTTTTTGAGGTTGTGAGTCCAGTCCCTGACCTTTATGAATACAGTATCTAAGGTCTTAAAAAGGCTAAGTGATCTTGGGAAATGCACTTAATCTGTTTGAACTTCAGTTTCATTTTAAAAAATGGAAATAATATCAAACCCACAGGATTGTCATAAGAATTAAAAGAGTAATATATGTTCATAATATATGAGCCAACTGCTGCCCATAACAAACTACCAATAAATGATACCTTCTTTTCGTGTTATTACTGGCTGTGATGATACAAATAGTTGCAAAGCACAAATACAAATTCGGTTCTTTGAAGCCCATTGTTTTATGTAGTTCTCCATGCTATCACTGTATCGTTTTCCAATCTGGGCAAAATTAGTCTTTCATTAAAGATATATTCAGAAATAGATAGGTGTTACTTGTCAGACTGCCATTTGTTTTCACCAAATCACAACATAAACAAAATAATGTTCCAAACAAAATAACAGTAACAAAAACTCCAAACCTTTTTTGGTGTGCACTTCTTAAATGCAGCATTAAGTTAAAAGTTAAATATACATATATATATTTTTTAAATTAAGACTTTCTAATATAGACACATTAAATGTCATCCATTTGTTCTGCTAAGCATCCCAAATGCTACAGGATATGCTCCAGATTGTAATTCCTATTAGATCTTTCACACTTACATTGTTTATTAGTTTGTCTTTGGTTGTTGTAGTAGTGGTCAGCTTGGCTATCTCTTCCTGAAGGGCAGGGGTAAATCCGCTGTCCTATCTTATTTGCATGATTTCTATCTAGAGCTGGGTAGGAGCCAATGCTGCTGAGAGGCTGGTGAATTGGATGTTTACCAATCCTATGTTCTTGGAAAGCCTGCCTATCTTATCACTTTATGTGAAAGATGGATGGGAGATTCCTTCCCGATCTAACCTACTAAGTTTATCCAGCTCCGAAATGCAAGTGTTTCTTTCTTGTGGAGGTTTGAATGGGACAATATTTAATAGACAAAACTGACATGTGCCACTGGGTCTCATACATGCACCTCCATGTTCTCTATAGTATTATTTTAAATCAAGATTTTCCATCAATTTAGTAACATTAAGTAACTTTACAACTTTGAGAGTTGCTCTTTGAATATAAGCTTTATTCTTATGTAAAATTAGATGATCACATCTGCTTCTTTAATTCCTCTTTGTTGATTTCAGCTGTCTAGCTGTGTCCCTCACCAACCTTAATTCTAAAAGCAATGGGGCTTGTATTAGCCAGGATTTTACAGAGAAACAGAACCCATTGGATGTATATGTGTATACATATATATAGAAAGATTTTTTTTTGGCTCAAGCAGTTACAGAGGCTGACAAGTCCCAAATCTGCAGTTGGCAAGCTGGGGACTCAGGAGCATTCATGTTGTGTTTCCAATCTGAATCCAAAGGCCTGAGAACCAGGAGAGCTGATGGTATAATTCCAGTCTGAATGCCCAGGAAGAGCTAATGTTTCAGTTCAAGTCCAAAGGAAGGAAAAAACTGGTGTTCCAACTCAAGGTAGTCAGGCGAGAGGAAATTTCCCCCCTACCTGTGGAAGGGTCAACCTTTTTGTTCTGATCAACCCTTCGACTGATTGGATTGTGTCCACATTGAGGAAGGTAATCTGCTTTACTCAGTCTATCAATCCAAATGTTAATTTCATCCAGAAAGGCCCTCATAGACACACTCAGAGTAATGTTTGCCCAAATGTTTGGGTACTCTGTGGTCTAGTCAAATTGACACGTAGAATTAACCACTGCAGTGCTAAATGGCTTTTGTCTTTAATCTCTGTTGTACCATAAAGAATACACTTTTGTTATTCATAAATGTATATGACTATGAAATGAGCCATGATTAAACTTCTGGTTTCATAGAAATTGTATTTTGCTTACATATCTCTAAATGATGATACTTGTGGGGATAATTTGCTAATATCTCTGCATGCATAGTGAGCCACATAGAGTGAATCAAACTGGGGTTCCCCAGATTGAGTGTTTTGGGTAGGGAAAAAAATATTGCTTTCTGTTTAAAAAAAAAAAAAAATTTGAAGTCGGCCGGATCTTAATTTGAATCTAGGCTTTGGCATCCAGTATCTCTGTAAATTCAATATTATATTCGACTTTTCTAAGCCTCAGTGTTCCCCTCTGCATAAATTGGGAAAATAATACTTCCTTCACAGTGTTATGTTAATTAAATGGCATAACATATGCAAAACTGTTAGAATCCTCCTTTTTACTTTTAAAATCTTTATTAGATGTTTAACTCTTCATTCTATCCTCTTTGTCTCTTAACCATTCTTTCAGTCTTTTTATGTCTCTATATTGAATCATTAATTTTTTCCAGTGTTTCTTCTAGATCATCAGTCCCCTCTGAATTGTTGTTCAGTATATTGATTTAATTTCAGGAAAATATTTTTTATGTAGAATACTTATTCAGTTATTTTTTCAAGTACATCTTCATTATATTTTTTGTGAAGTTTTAAATTTATTTCTTCTGTATTTAATGATAGTTAAAATTTTTATTTAATCAAGCTTATCAGCAAATTCTGTTAGAAAATATGACAATTTTAATCTATCTGCCATCTATATTGTCTGCTGATTATTATCTAAATATAATTGTTTTCTCTTTTTAAAACAATTTGAATTGAGATTTTATCTCATAATTAAGTGGTGCTTAATCTGTAAAACTCGTGCAGTCTGGCTTGATGAAATATCATCCTAAACCATGTGTTTTTTCCCCCCACAGATATCCCAGGGATATAACTGCCTTAAAATATCCTTTAAAATTTGCAGTATTATTTATATGAAGTGAAATGCATAGGTCTTATTGTGCAGTTCAGTAAGTTTTGATAAATGTATACATTTATGAAATTCGTACCCTTGTCCAAATAAATATTTCCATCACCCCGGAAAGTTTATTCATGCCCTTGTGAAATAGGTCCTCTCATCACTATTCAGCTTGCTATCTCACATATAGTAGTTTTTCCTGTTCTAGAATTTCCTAAGTGGAATCATATATTATGTACTAGTTTATGTCTGGCTTCTGTCACTCAGCATGTTTTTCAGATTTACCCATGTTGATAGACGTATTAATGGTTAAGTTTTATTTTTTATTGCTGAGGAGTCCACTGTATGTGTATGCCACAATTTGTCCTTTCACCTGTTCATGGACTTTGTGGTTGTTATCGGTTTTTGGTTATTACGATTAAACTGTGTATGAACATTGGTGTACACATTTTTGGGTGGATACGTTGTATTTATTTTTGGGAAGATACCTAAAAATGGAATTGTTGGGCCATTTGGTAAATGTATGTTTAACTCCTCAAAATAAACTTTGTTTTCTACAGGACTGTACCATTTTAAATTCCTACCACCAAAGTATGAGTGTTTCCGTTGTTCTGTATCGTTACTAACACTTGATATTTTAAATTTTAGCCATCCTAATGATTAGTTGTTGTAGTTTTACATATTTATTTTTTTAATGACTAATGATGTTGAGTATCTTTTTATGTGCTTACTAATGAGCATATTCATGTTCATTAAAATTTTTTGGATTGTGTTTTCATAATATTGGGAAATTATTTTTTATTCTAGATATATGTCCTTTCTCTCTCTCTCTCTCCCATCCCTCTCTCCCTTCCCTCTCTCCCTATATATACACGTATATGCCGTCTGTTTCCTCTCTTCCAATCTGTGGCTCTTGAATCAATTTTTTAGCTATAAGATTCACTTTATTTTATGTATTTATTTTTTTTTTAATGTTTATTTTAAGTTTGGGGGTACATGTGCAGCTTTGTTACATAGGTAAACATATATCATGGGGAGTTTGTTGTACAGATTATTTCATCACCCAGTATTAAGTCTAGTACCCATTAGTTATTTTTCCTGATCATCTCCCTCCTCCTACCCTCCACTCTCTCATAGGCCCCAGTGTGTGTTGTTTCCCTCTATGTGTCCATGTGTTCTCATCATTTAGCTCCCACATATGGGTGAGAACATACTGTATTTGGTTGTCTGTCCCTGCATTAGTTTACTAAGGATAATGGCCTCTAGTCCATCCATGTCTCTGCAGAGGACATGATCTCATTCCATTTTATAACTGCATAGTATTCCATGGTGTACATGTACTATGTTTTTAAAATCCAGTCTGTCATTGATGGGCACTTAGGTTGATTTCATGTCTTTGGTATTGTCATTCGTACTGCAGTGAACATACATGTGCATATGTCTTTATAATAGATTTATATTCCATAGGGTATATACCTGGTAATGGGATTGCTGGGTCAAATGGTATTTCTGTCTTTAAGTTTTTGAGGAATCACCACACTGTCTTCCACAATGGTTGAACTAATTTACACTCCCACCAACAGTGTAAAAGTGTTCTTTTTTCTTTTTTTTTGACAACCTTGCCAGGATCTGTGATTTTTTGATTTTTTAATAATAGGCATTCTGACAGGTGTGAGATAGTATCTCATTGTGGTTTTGATTTGCATTTCTCTAAAGATCAATGATGTTGAGCTTTTTTCATATGATTACTACCCAATGCAATGTATACTCCCCAAAGCATTTTATAGATTCAATGCTATTCCCATTAAGCTACCATTGACATTCTTTGTAGAACTAGAACAAATATTTAAAAATTCATATGGAACCAAAAAAGAGCCTGAACAGCCAAGACAATCCTAAGCAAAAAGAACAAAGCTGGAGGCATCAACACAAAGGGACTTCAAACTATATTACAGGGATACAGTAACCCAAACAGCATGGTAGAGGTACAAAAACAGACACATAGTCCAATGGAACAGAAAAAAGAACCCCAAAATGAGACCACACACCTAGAACTATCTGATCTTTGACAAACTTGACAAAAGCAGTGGGGAAAGGATTTCCTTTTCAATAAATGCTGCTGGGATAACTGGCTAGCCATATGCAGACAATTGAAACTAGACCCCTTCCTTACACCATATATACAAAAATCAACTTGATGAATAAAAGACTTAAACATAAAACCCAAAACTAAATCCTGGAAGACAATCTAGGCAGTACTATTCAGGCAAATATTTCATGACAAAGACACAAAAACAATTGCAGCAAAAGCAAACATTGACAAATGGGATCTAATTAAACTAAAGAGCTTCTGCACAGCAAAAGAAACTATCAACAGAGTAAACAGACAACCTACAGAATGGGAGAAAATTTTTGCAAACTATGCCTGTGACAAAAGTCTAATATCCAGCATCAATAAGGAACTTAAATTTACAAGAAAAAAAACCCTATTAAAAAGTGGGCAAAAGACATGAACAGGGATACTTATCAAAAAAAGACACACATGCAACCATCAACTCATTTATAATAGTGTTTTGAAAAATATAAATGTTAATTTTAATGAAGTCCACTATATTATTTCTTTTCCTTCAGAGTTTTACTTTTGTCTTCTAAGCTATCTTTCCTTACCTTTAGATCATGAAGACATTCTCTTTTATTTCTTCTAAAATGTTGCTTCTTTTTCTAAAGAGCTTTTATGTTTAGGTCTATGAGTGCTCTCAAATTTATTTTCATGTATACTGGAAGGTGTAAAGGCTGAAGATTATTATTTTTTAAAACTATGGATCTATGTTCCAGCATCTTTGTTGAAACGATGCATTTTTTGTTATAAAGTTGTTTCAGTTCTTTGTCAAAAATCAATTGATCATGTAAGTGTAGGTCTGATTTGGGATTCTCTATACTATTCCATTGAGCAATACAACTATTATATAGTAGTAATTTCTTGCTAGTTCTTATGCAATTGGATAATTTTTTGCCTTGAATTTGTCACTTGTGTTCTATGTTTACAATGTAATTGTTAATATGATCATGTTTAAATCTGTCTTACTATTTTTCTCTCATCTGCTTTTGTGTTTCCTTTCATGTTATCTTTTTGAGTAAATTAAATATTATTTAGTATTCCATTTTATCTCTATTTTCTTTTAAGATTTATTTAAAATATGTGCTGATGTTGGCTCCAGAGTTTACAATATACAACTTTAACCTTTTACAGTCTCCCATGAATTAATAAAATACTACTTCATGTATACTATAAAAACTGTATAACAATTTCTTTCCTATTACCCTCTGTATACTTTGTGCTCTTGTTGATATCTATTTTTCTACATTTTTATAAGCCTTACAGTAGAATGTTTTTGCTTTCACTTTAAAGATCATTGTTTAAAATTAAGAAAAGAGAGCAAATTTTCTTTTACATTTATATATGTATTTACTATTTACAGCATTCATTCTTCGCAGGTCCACATTTTCATCTGGTATACTTTCTCACAAACTGAAGAATTATTATCTGTAATTCACCTTACGTTTTCAAAGGGTATTTTTGCTGGAGACAGGTAACTTTTTTTTTTTTTTTTAGATGTTAGAATAGGTTGTTCCATTTGTTTTCTGAATTATATTTCTTCTGACGTGAAGTCTGCTTTCCTTTTTGTGATTGTTCCTTCGAATGTAAGACGTCTTTTTGTTTCTGAATACTTTTAACGTTTTCCTTTATGATTGGTTTCCTTTAATTTGACTTTGAACATCAGTGATTTGGTTTTGTTTTTCATATATTTACTCTGCTTAGGATTCATTTAGCTTCTTGGATCTGGGGGTTAGTGTTTTTCATCAACTTTTACAAAATTTACACTACTGTTTCTTTAAAAACCGTTCTCTTCTCTTTGGAACTTCAATTAAATGCATTGTAGACACCTTGGGTTCACTGATGCTCTGTTCATATAGTAAATTTCTTCTGTGATTCATTCTGAATAATTTATAATAACCTCTCTTCAAGTTCACTAATTCTTTTTCCGGCAGTGTCTAATATTCTGTTATGCCATTCAAATAAATAATATACTGTAAAATTTTATTTTGTTTTATTCAGATATTATGTTCTCTAGTTCTAGAGTTCCATTTGGTTCCCAATGAGAGTTTTGACTTTTCTTCAAAAAACGTGTTTACCTATAATATCTTTTACGCTATAATTTTTAAAACACATAATAGTTGTTTTAAATCTGTTGACTTCTAACTTCAGTAATGAGGTCTTCTGTGGATTTACTCCTGTTGACTGTATGTATTTAAATTTTTAGAAAATTTCAGATCGTATTGATTCTTTATAAATTTCATAATTTTGTATTGTATTCTAGACTTTGTAAAATAACAGTGAAGAAAGATGTATGATTTGGGGTATTTTTTATTTTCCAGAGAATGAGAGTTTGTTATTCTAAACTGAAGGTAGAATAAGGACTGATCTTGGAGTCCTCCTAGATTTGAGTTTTACTATGGCTGGTCTGTTGTTTTGACTATATTGAGTTTGCCAGTGATTAACCCAGTTCTCCTTGACCCATTTTTGATCTTGTAAATACTTGCTTTAGAAGAGTTGAGCTGAAGTCTCAGATATTTTTTTTTTTAACCTTAGATTAAACTCTAACAGGGCTTTGGAATGCCAGCCCTGTGGAATGAGTGGGTCTCTAAAATACCTTAGATTTTGAGCCCTTCTTTCACTGCTTACTTTCTCAGAAAATGCAAAGTGGAACATGAGTAATGCGTATGGAAAAACTGTCAGGTGTTGTGATTTGCACTCTCCTTCTAGACTCAAATCCATCTTGCCAGCTCACACTGTCATCTAAGGCTCTGCTTGTTTCTTATCGCTGCAAAGTCTCCCATTCTTTGTGAGGTATGTTCCTCCATCTAATGATATTTACATACTTTCCCTCCTCCCCCCAAGGTATAGGAGTTGACACAGCTTTCCCTAAACCTATGAAGACTCATTTCTCTCTTGAATTTAGTTTAGGAAGGCTTCTTGGTATTCACTTTTCTGTATCATTCCTATAGAGAAATGGTCTTTAGTTTTCTGGGCTTTCTTTGGTGTCCTAAATCTTAACTGGACTTAGAACAACTTTGAATAAGATATATACTTCAGAAGAGAAGTCAGAAGCTCATAGTATTTATCCGGGGGAATGCCATATCGGGTGCACCAATTATTAGGGGGACTAACCAGTTGCCGAAACCCCCAATCATGATTGGTATTACCATAAAGAAGATTATAATGAATGCATGGGCAGTAACAATAACATTGTAGATCTGATCATCTCCTAGCAGAGTTCCTGGTTGGATTAATTCTGCTAGGATTAGAAGGCTTAAGGCGGTGCCTACTATCCCCACTCATGCAGCAACTAGCAGGTATAGTGTTCTGGTATCTTTGTGGTTAGTTGAAAACAATCAACGATTGATGAAAATAAGTGGGAAAAAATGTGAAATGGCTGAGTTAGCATTAGACTGTAAATCTAAAGACAGAGGTCAAGGCCTCTTTTTACCAGCCCTGAGGTGATTTTTCATGTTGAATTGCAAATTCAAAGAAGCAGCTTCAGTCCTGTCGGGGCTTCTCTGGCCTTTCTCCCCTAGTGGTGGGAGAAGGAGATTGAAGCCAGTTGATTAGGGTGTTTAGCTGTTAACTAAATTTTCGTGGGTTTGAATTCCATCAGTCTAGCAAGGGCTTAGCTTAATTAAAGTGGTTGATTTGCATTCAATTGATGTAGAATAGAGTCCTGCAGTCCTTAGATCTGTTACAGAAATTAAGTGTAACCTACTTACTAAGGACTTTGAAGGCCCTTGGTCTTATTTAACCTAAATTTCTAAGTTATAATTAGTATTAATGGAGAGATGGGTAAGAAGAGGGTAGAGGAGATGACAAGTGGGGGAAGAGAGTATGGGTTTTGTGTTTTCGAATTGTCATTTTATTTTCATATTATTTGATGTGGGGAATAGTGTCACTGAGATGGAATAAATTAGATTTACGTAAAAGTACAGGTTGAGTAGGGCCATGGTAGCTATAATAGTCAGGGTAATAAGGCTTTTTGTAATTCTTGGATGATGATTCATTTAGGCAGGAATCCTATTAATAGGGATAAACCTCCTAGAGAGTAGAATTAGTGGAATTACAGGCATCAACCATGTTAATTTGTTTCAGGCATGAGATAGTGACAGGGTTGTGGTTCTAATACTCAGGTTGAGTGCTAGAAATGTGGTTGTTAAGATGAGGTAAATAATCAGGTTTAGAATGGTAATGTTTGGGTTACAGATTAGTACTGCTATTATTTAACCTATGTGAGTGACTGAGGAATAAGCTAGGATTTTACACAGTTGTGTTTGGTTATGTCCTCCTCAACCACCCACTATAATGGATAGGATTGTGATAGATAGGAGGATGTTCATGTTTGTTGATGGGAAAATTTGAAACCTAATTGAGATGGGGCTAGTTTTTGTCATGTGAAGAGAAGTATACCAGATGTTAGAGAGATTCCTTGGGTTACCTCTGGGACTCAGAAGTGAAAGGGAACTATTCCTAGTGTTATTACTAGGGCCACTATTATTATTAAGGATGAAAATTGATTAATAGCGTTTATTATTGTTCATTGTCTGGAAGACAGGTTATTGGAAAGGATACCTATCAAGAGAAGTATAGATGCCATTGCTTGTGTGAGGAAATACTTGGTGGCTGCTTCTGTGGAGCTGGGATTGATTTTTTTAATTAAGATTGGGATAAGGGCTAGTATGTTTATTTCTAGGCCTGCTCAGATGAGAAATCAGTGTGAGCCTAGCATCGTGATAAGAGTTCCTGTGAAAATAGTAAGGGAAATAATAAGTTGAGCTAAGGAATTAATTAGTATGGGAAGGGTGTAATTAACATTTTCGGGGTATGGGCCCGATAGCTTATTTAGCTGACCTTACTCTAGGACGTCTCGCTCTGTCATCCAGGCTGGAGCGCAGTGGTGATCTAGGGTCACTGCAAACTCCAACTCCCTGGTTCAAGCAATTCTCCTGCCTCAGCCTCCCGAGTAGCTGAGATTACAGGCGTGCGACACCAAGCACAGCTAATTTTTGTATTTAGTAGAGACAGGGTTTCACCATATTGGCCAGGATGATCTCGATCTCCTGACCTTGTGATCCGCCCGCTTTGGCCTCCCAAAGTGCTGGGATTACAGGCGTGAGGCACGGTGCCCTGCTCAGCTGGAGTTTTTCACAACTTAGATGGAGTTTAGCACAACTTAGATGGAGTTTAGCTTCTCTGAGGGTAGATCTTAAACACTCTTTACACTGAGTTCTATTAGCTTGGGTTAATTGTTTGGCCGCTGTGGCTGGCACGAAATTAACCAACCCTAAATATTAGTATAGCTTGGTCAAACTTTCATTTATTACTAAAGATTCATCACTGCTGTTTTCCATGGGAGTGTGGTTAAGCGAAGTGTTTTGAGCTGCATTTGTGTGTGCTTGATACCTGCTCCTTTTGATCCAGGTGATCTAGAGGGCATTTTCACTGGGGCGGGGATGCTTGCATGTGTAATCTTACCAAGAGCTTATAAAAAGGCCAGGACCAAACCTATTTGTTTATGGTGTTATGTGGGCCCATCTAGACAAGAAAAGTGTCTTTCTTTGAATAATTAAGCTACATTAACTACATAAATACTTGGTGGAAAACTAAAATATAAGAAGGAAGTATAAATAGTCATTTACAGTTGTGGAAATTCAGGGTCTTTAAAGTTGAATTTGCAGAGGTTTGGCTGAGAGGATTACTCATAGAGTACGGTTGATTTAGGGTATGATATAATGGGGCAGCACTTTCAGAGGGATATGCTTACAGTATTAGTATTAGGGCGGAAACTTAGTTACATTTATTATACAAAATGGAGGAATAATTTGATAGGAGGGTCCTAAGATTTTTTAGAAAAATTGCATCAATCGAGGGGTAGCTGTTGGGGTGTTCGTGGTTAAAATATGATTTCTCGGCTCTGACTGGGTTGCATTTTAGTCTCTCGTTTTAGAGGTTTGGCAAGGGTACGTTTACCTAGGTCGATGATAAAGTCAGAGACGGGAAGTGTTGCGGATTTAATCAGAAATAGTTCTTGAAACTGGGTGAACGCGTGTACGTGAGCGTGCCTGCGTGAGCGTGCCTGCGTGAGCGTGCGTACGTGAGCGTGCCTGTGTGAGCGTGCCTACGTGAGCGTGCCTACGTGAGGGTGCGTACGTGCGTGAGCGTCTATTGATTATTAAGTCTTTCAAGCATGAATTAACACTTTATGGTTATTATGCCAGCCCGGAATATTCAATATAAGCTCAGGTTCTACAATTGATTCGGCAGGAATCAAATCCGAGTTTGTCTACGGCAGATTCGGCAAGGACCAGGCCTTCCGTGACGGTGAGTGATAGCATCCCCTAAAGTAAAAAATACCAAATGCATGACAGTGCTCCCGTGACTGGTTAATAGGGTGGCAGTCACTAGTCCATCGAGATGTCTTATTTAAGGGGAATGTGTGGGCGATCTTAATGTTACAGCCCTGAAGTAACAACTAGATACCAGGTATAGTTTCAGTATAGTCACCCTTAAGTGTCATAGGCCCGAGCAAGGAGTGTAGCACCCCCGAGCGGGATGGTGATTTCTTGAGCGGGATGATTTCTGGGAGGTTGGTAGATTAAGAGACCAAAAATTGGTAGGGGATATCCATGTTGATGAGGGATGTCTTGACTAAAATGTGCTATGTCCAATGAACGAATGTAGGTACTATGTAACATCAATTTACATAGTACAGGTTTTTACAGTACAGGTCAATATCCACGTGGATTACGTTTGATTGTACAGTCAATAATAGATGTGTGCTATGTCCGATGAAAGAATGTATGTACTATGTAATATCAATTTACATATTACGGGATTTACAGTACGGGTCAATATCCATGTGGATGAAGTTTGATTGTACAGTCAATAGTAGATGTGTGATAGTCGATTAAAGAATTATTAATACATGCTTATCTGCATGTGGACTGGATTTGTAATGTATTGTTATTTATGAATGTACTGTGTACGAATAAGCAATAATAGTAATATATATTATTCACGGGGACTAGCAGTAATGCACGAAGTACATTCACAAAGAGTATAAATTCACACCTAAGACTCACATATACGATTATGAGTTCTCAGGGAAGACTAATTTTTCCACTTAGAGTTTAGTCGAAGACAGATAAATTTTATTGTCATCTCTTTCGGTTTGTTGGTTGATCTTTCCTGTGAGTCCTGAGCTTCTGGCTTTAGGTAGAATTTGTAACTGCAACAACCTAATTTTGGTGACCCAAGACCTTATGAACTATTTTTAGGTGTTTTCTAAAATCCAAACAATCTGGTTATAATTGATAGCTGTTATGTAATATCATCTCTTATCCTGAAACAGCCATAGATTTAGGTTCTGGTGATCTGTGCTTTCTCTGTGTTTCTTCTGGATATTTTCCTTTTTTGGTGAACTTAGGAGTGTATTTAAGAAGATATGTGTTACATTTATGTATAATTTTTTACAGATATATAATAACTGTAAAGTTTTTGGTTATTTCAATTATTCTATTATTGGAATCACAAGTTCCCTTTTTGCTTTGTTACTACATGTCTGTTGAGACAACCCCAACTTTCCCTTCCTCCTCTTCGGTGCTGAATGTTAAACTTTGAATGGTGTTAGTGAGTAAGCGTCCATGGTGATTCTGTCAAAAGAATGTGCTCACTTTGGGATATCCTAGTTTGGAAACTGATGGGAAATATCCTATTACTCAGTAATAACCTGAGTAGTGCGCACTTCACCTATCGTTAGTCTCTAGCCATGAGGCTTGTGACCCAGTGATGACAAGACCAAATAAATAAATTTTGGAAGAAGTTAGAATGGCTGATTTTCTGTTTGGTCTCAGGAGAATCCATAACTGACACCTTCTTGGACCCAAAGCAATAGTCATAATATCCTCTTTCTCCCAAGATACCACTTTATGAGCACAGTCTTTGGAGTCATACAGCTTGAGTATTTATTAAAACTCTGGAAGTTCTAGTTTCTTTATCAGCAGAAAGAGCATAATGACAATATTTATAGCATAGTTTGTATTTTTATTTTTTGAGGATTAAATGAAGTGTGAGGTAATGCTTGCAAAGGACTTAGTATATTGCCCAGCATGTTGTAACCTAAATTGATATTAGCTATTATAATTGGTTAGTAGTATTAATATGCCAAATAATTAGTTGTAACAAAACATGTTGAAATCTATGTTAGGTCACAATATGAACACCAACACTCTTGATAAACAGTGATCAGGAAATAGAAGACATTATGTGCTTGAAACCCCTTTGTGCCCTACTGTAGTTGGCCAACCTGTTATCACAGGTCAGAATTTCGTGTGTCATAAGCCATGATGCTGTTTATTACTTGGATATTATTAATGCTGTATCTGGAGTGTGGGTAGTATATTTTTAAAAGATTGTGGCCTACTATTTATATACAAGTCACTATGAGAGAATTGTATTGTGTTGTAATAAAAGAGCCCTCTCACCAGAACTGAAGTGTTGTTTCTACAACAGTGAAAGAGAGACTAAACAAAGCAAACTGGAAAAGCTGCTTGGTGTTATGTGAGCAGTTCACATTGTTTTCCTTTTTTTATTGTACTGTGTTACCACTGGCAATCAGTGTGGGGCCTTCACTTATGAAAATATAGCTGTTGGCGTTTTAGGCTCAATTTCATTCTCAAGCTGTCATAAATGATCACATGGGAAGATAATACTCGATCGGAATTTTTTTTTTTTTTTTTCTCATTTTCTTTTATTTTCTTTGAGGCAACTTGTTGGAGAGAAGATTGAGATCTATGATATACTGCAATTCTTGGAAAATACTCAATACATTCTCAGAAATTCTATTCACACAGTAAAAAGATAGAGACAATGCCCTAATTGAATTAAAGCATTTGCAGTCATTCTCACTTGTTTCCTGCTGTTATCGCTATATGTTTTTGAACAAGAGGAAATATATGCCTTTATGAATTCTTTTTTAAAATTATAAATTGACATAATATAATTGTGTATATTTATGGGGTACAAAGTGATGTTATTATACATGTATACAATGTAAATGATTAAATCAAGGTAATTAGCATACTTATTACCTCAAATACCATTATCTGAGAACATTTGAAATTTACTCTTTTAGCATTCTTAAAATATATAATAATTATTATTAACTAGTCACTAGGCTGTGCAATAGATCTCAAATTATTCCTCTTACTAAAACTTTGTACACTTTGGCAAACATCTTTCAATTTCTTTCACCCTCCAGCCTCTGATAACCTCCATTCTACTTTCTGCTTCTGAATTTGATTGTTTTAGATTTCACTTGTAAGTGATCATGTGGCATTAGTCCTTCTGTGCCTAGGTTGTTTCACTTAGCACAATATCCTACAGGTTCACCTATGTTGTTGCAAATGAAAAGGTTCCCTCTTCTGTAAGGCTGAATAGTATGCCATTGTGTATAAATACCACTTTTTCTTTCTCCATTGATCCATTGATGAACACTTACGCTGATTCTGTAATTTGGCTGTTGTAAATAATGCTACAATGAATATGGGAGTATAGATACTGCTTCGACATACTGATTTCAGATCTTTTGGATATATATCCAGAAGTGGGATTGCTAGATGATGAAGTAGTTCTATTTTTCGTTTTTTGAGGAACCTCCATGCAGTTTACAAAATGGCTGTACTAATTTATATTCCCACTAACAGTGTACAAGGATTCCCTTTTTTCCATTTGTTTGACAACACTTATCGTTCATCTTTTTAATAGTAGCTATTCTGACAGGTGGAAGATGATATATCATTGTGACTTTAATTTGCATTCCTTTAATAATTAGGGATGTTGAGTTTTTCTCATATATCTGTAATATCATTGTGGTTTTAATTTTCATTTTTTAGTGATTAGATATTGAGCATTTTTATATATACCTGTTGGTCATTTATATGTCGTCGTCTAAGAAATATCTGTTCAGGTCTTTTGCTTATTTTTTAATCAGGTTATTTATTTTCTTGCTATTGAGTTCTTTATATATTTGAACATTAACTCGTTATCAGAAGTACAGCTTGCAAATATTTTGTCCCAATCTGTAGGCTGTCTGTTCACTCTAATCATTGTATCCCTTTCTGTGCAGAAGATTTTCAGTTTGATATAATCTCATTTGTCTAATTTTTCTTGCGCTGCCTGAGCTTTTGCAGTTAAATCCAAAAAGTCAGATATCAGACTAATGTAAATTTCCCCATGGTTTTTTATTTTCTAGTAGTTTTACAGTTTCATGTCTTATGTTTAATTCTTTCATTGATTTCGAGTTGACTTTTGTATATGATATGAGATGAGGGTCCAAATTCATTTTTTTGGAGGTGAATATCCAGTTTTTCCAACAAACTTTGTTGAAGAGACTGCCTTTTTTGCATGTTTTTGGCATCATTGCTGTAAATCAGTAGACCGTAAATACATGGGCTAACCTTTGGGTTCTCTATTCTCTTCCATTCATTGATGTGTCTATTTTATGCTAGTACCATGCTGTCCTAATTACTATAGCTTTGTAATACTGTTTGAAATCAGGTAGTGTGATGCCGCTAGCTTTGTTCTTTTTGCTTAAGATTGCCTTGGATATTTGTGTGTGTGTGTTTGTGGTTCCACATATATTTTAGGGTTGTTTATTCTATTTCTATGAAAAATTATATTGAAATTTTGATAGGAATTGCATTCAACCTGTAGATTGTTTTTGGTAATATAGACATTTAAAACATATTATTTTGTTCAATCCATGAACAGGGAATATCTTTCCATTCATTTGTGTCTGCAATTTTCTTCATCAGTGTTTTATAGTTTTCAGTGTACAGATCTTTCACCACGTTGACTAAATTTATTCCTAAGCATTTTAGGGATTTTTTGTAACTATTATAAATGGATTGTTTTCTTGATTGTTTTTAATGCATAGTTCATTTTTGTTTATAGAAATGCTATTGATTTTTTATGTTGATTTTGTGTCCTGCAACTTCACAGTATTTATTCTAACAGGTTTTGGTACAGTCTTTAGGGCTTTCTATATTAGATCATGTCGTCAGCAAAGAAAAAAAAGATAATTTAACCTCTTCCTTTCCTATTTTGGATGTCTTTTATTTTTTTCTCTTGCCTAATTTCTCTGGCAAGGATTTCCTGTACTATGTTGAATAGAATTGGTGAGAGTGGGTACTCTTGTCTTAGTCCTGATCTTAGATGGAAACCTTTTAATTTTCTCCACTGAGTGTAATGTAAGCTGTGGGCTTACTGTATATGGTCTTCCTTGTGTTGAGGTACATTCCTTCTATACTTCATTTGTTGAGAGTTTTTTTTTACCATGAAAAAATGGTGAATTTTGTCAAATGCTCTTTCTGCATTGGTTGAAGTGATTATGTGTTGTTTGTTTCTTATTTTGTTAATATTTTGTATCACATGTATTAATTTGCATATATTGAGTCATGCTTGCATCATAGAGTTAAATCTCAGTTGGTCGTGATGAATAATCTTCTTAATGTACTGTTGAATCTGGTTTGGTAGTATTTTGTTGAAGATGTTTGCATTTATGTACATTAGAGATATTGGCCCTGTAAACTAATTTTTTTGTAATATTTTTGTGTAGTTTTGGTATCAGGGTAGCACTGGCCTTATAAAAGGAGTTTGGAAGTCTTCCCTATTTTTTAATTATTTGAAGAGTTTGAGAAGAATTGGTAATAGGTTTTCTTTAAATGTTTGGTAGAATACAGCAGTGAAGCCATCAGCTCCTGCATTTTTCTTTGATGTACTTTTTATTACTGGTTCAATTTCTTTACTCATTATTGAACTTTTTAGATTTTCTATTTCTTCATGATTCCATCTTGCTGGGTTATGTTTCTAGGAATTTATTTCTTCTAGGTTATTCAATTTTTTGGCATGTAATTGTTCATAATATCTTATGAACATTTGTATTTTTGTGATGTCAGTTGTAATTTCTTTCCTTTCTGGTTTTATTTGAGTCTTCTCTATTTTTTTCTTAGTCCAACTGTTTTCCAATTTAGTTTATTATTTAAGAAAACCAACTTAGTTGTGTTGATTTTTAAAAATTCTTTTTCTAGTGTCCCTTTTATTTATTTCTGCTCTGGTTGTTATTATCTCCTTCCTTCTACTAACTTTGGGCTTAGTTTGCTTTTCTTTTTTTAGCTCCTTGAGGAACTAAGTTGTTTGTGTTCTTCTTTTATGATATAGGCATTTATAGCTATACATTTCCCTCTTAGAACTGCTTTTGCTATGTCCCATAAGTTTTGGTATGTTGTGTTTTCATTTTCATTTGCCTTGAGAGATTTTTAAATTTTCCTTTTTATGTATTCTTTGACCAACTGGTTGTTCAGGAACATGTTGTTTAATTTTGACATATCTCCTGTTATTGACTCCTAGTTTTATACCATTATGATCAGAAAAGATACTTGATATGATTTCAGTCCTCTTAATTTGTTCAAACTTATTTTATGTCCTAATGTGTGATCTATCCTAGAGAATGTTCTGTGTGTACTTGAGAAGAATGTGTATTTTGTTGCTGTTGGATGGAATGTTCTATATATGTCTGTTAGGTCCATTTGGTCTAAAGTGTAGTTCAAATCCAATGTTTCTGTGTGAATTTTCTGCCTAGATAATCTGTACATTATTAAAAGTAGAGTATTGAAATCTCCTAGTATTATTGTATTGTATTCTAGCTCTCCTTGCAGATCCTTTAATATCTGCCTTATATTTTTAGGTGCTCTGATGCCTGATACATATATATTTGCAATCCTTACATCCTCTTGATGAATCAACTCCTTTATCATTGTATATTATCCTTTCTTGTCTCTTTTTTAAAATTAGATTTTGTCTGATATAAGTGTTGCTATCCCTGCTCTCATTTGATTTCCCTTTGCGTGGAATATTTTTTCCTCCCCTTCACTTTCAGTCTATGTGTGTCTTTAAAAATGAGTTGAGTCCCCATCTAGTTAGCATATTCTGTTTATAAAAAATCCATCCAGCCACTCTGTCTTTAATGTAATCAACTTATGTTCAAAGTAATTATTGATAGGTGAAGACTTCCTGCTGACACTTTGTAAATTGCTTTCTGCTGTCTTCTTTGTTTGCTGTCTTTTGTGAATTAATAATTTCCTGTAGTGGTATGCTTTAAATTCTGTGTTTTGTGCATCTAACACAAAGGTTTATGACTTGTGGTTACCACAACGGTTACATAAATCATAATATACTTAAACCAGGCCCTTTCAAGCTGATAACAACTTAACTTTGGTTTTATACGACAATTCTACACTTCCCCTACCCCTGCATTTTGTATTTTTATGTCAAAATTTGTATCTTTTGATAATTTGTATCCCATATCAATTTAATTTGACTATAGTTATTTTTAATAGCTTTCTCTTAATCCTAATAGTAGAGATAAAATTGCTTGCACACCATCATTACAGTTCTATAGTACTCTGAATATTACTTTGCATTACTTATACTATGAGTTTGTGCTCTCATCTATTTTATGTTATTAATTAGCAGCCTTTTATTTCAGGTTAACAGAACACCCTTTTTCAAATCCTATAAGACAGGCCTAGTGGTAATGAACTCTTAGCTTTCATTTGCTTGGGAAAGTTTTTATTTCTCCCTCATTTCTGAAGGACAGCTTTGCCAGGTAAAGGATTCTTGGTTGACAGCATTTTTCCTTCTGCACTCTATCATCCTACTCTCTTATGGCCTGCAAGGTTTCTGCTAAGAAATCTTTTTTTTTTCATTAATTGATTTGTTAATGTATCCATTCATCAAATTATTATCAAGAAACTCCTATGAACTGAGATTACAATGCCTAACATGTTATAGATGCTTAATCAATGGTGGATATTATTATTAATAAATCTTTTGATTGCTGTATTGAGACTCCCTTGTATATAAAATGTTTCTTGGCTGGGCACGGTGGCTCACACCTGTAATGCCAGCACTTTGGGAGGCCGAGGCAGGTGGATCACAAGGTCAGGAGATAGACACCATCCTGGCTAACACGGTCAAACCCTGTCTCTACTAAAAATACAAAAAATTAGCCAGGCATGGTGGCGGGAGCCTGTAGTCCCAGCTACTCAGGAGGCTGAGGCAGGAGAAATGGTGTGAACCTGGGAGGTGGAGCTTGCAGTAAGCTGAGAACGTGCCACTGCACTCCAGCCTGGGTGATAGAGCTAGACTCCATCTCAAAAAAAAAAAAAAAGTTTCTTAGTTCTCGCTGCTCCCAGATTTTTTTTTCTCTTGATTCTTGATATTTTATTATGTGTCTTGGTGAGCTTTGTTTGGGTTAAATTTGATTGGAGACCTCTATATTTCCTATACATGGATATTAGTAGCCTTTTCCAGATTTGAGAAAAATTTATCATTTCTTTAAATACGCTTTCTGGCTCTTTTAATCTTTGTTCTCCTTCTGAAGCTTATATAAATTTACTTCTCTTACTGGTGTTACATAATTCCCATAGACTTTGTTTATTTTAAATTAGTGCCTCTTTTTGCTTCTCTGGGTAATTTCAAATGTTCTAGCTCATTGATTCTTTTGCTTGACTGAGTCTATTTTTGAAGTTTTTTTTTTTTTTTTTAAGACAAAACCTCATTCTGTTACTCAGGCTGCAGTGGCGTAATCTCAGCTCCCTGCAACCTCTGCCTCTCAAGTTCAAGCAATTTTCCTGCTTCAGCCTCCCCAGTAGCTGGGATTACAGGCATGTGCCACCACACCCAGCTAAATTTTTTTGTATTTTTAATAGAGATGAGGTGTCACCACGTTGGCCAGGCTGGTCTGAAACTCCTGGCTTCAAGTGATCTGCCTGCCTTCCAAAATGCTGGGATTACAGGCATGAGCACTGTGCCTGGCCTAGAATTTCATTTTTAAAAATTGTTTCTATTTATCTATCATCTTGTTTTGTTCTGCATTGTTTTCTAAGTTTCATTTAATTTTCTATCCATATATTTTTGTAGTTCTCTGGACTTCTTTAAGAGTAGATTATTCTGAATTATTTGCTATTTCATACATCTCAATTTCTTTAGAGACCATTATTGAGGTTTTGGTGGTATATTTTTTTGGTGGTGTCATGATTTCCTGATTCTTTGTAATCCTGTGTCCTTGCATTGACATCTGTGTATTTGAGGAGACAGTCATCTCTTCTGGCCCTTTCAAGTATTCTCTGGCAGGGATGGACCTTCATTATTTTATCTAGCCTGTGACTCTAGTTGTTCCAGCTAGTAACAACCCTAGACAGACAGAGCTTGCTGTTGGGTTTTCTAGTTGCCTAGGTTGCTTCATTTGCTCTGAGATCAGGTGGGCCTGCTAGCTGAGCTATCCTGCTTGATGAGACCATTGGCTGGGTGCTACAATTGCTTCTGATTGAGCAGGGCTGAAGAGTGTATTTCCTGGCCAGGGGGAAATGCTATTTGGGTTCTGCAGTTGGGCAGGGCTACAGGCTGAGATCTGTGGTTAGGTAGAGTTGCTGTTCTGTACAGATGGGTCCAGAGGCTGTGTTTCATAGAAACGCATGGTTGAAGTTTTCTCCCTGCCTGGGCATGGACATTGGGCACGTCCAACCCCTTTACCTCACAGAAATGCATTGTGGTTCTTTAACCTGGGCAGAGAATTGGGGTGGGTTCTGAGGCTGATCTGAGCCACTGTTTAGACTCTCAGGTTGGGCAAGTCTCGCCCATGTACTCTACTGATATGCTTGGAGGTGGGAATCTCCCTTCCTGGGTGGGGCCTTGAGGTAGGCTGTTGGCTAGATGTCTAGGGATTCAAGCCAGGTTGAACTTCCTATCATGTTTCTTGGAGTGACCAGCTCAGTTTTGTGGGTAAGGTATGCTATTGGCCAGCATCATGATCAGGTGCCACTGCTACAAGGAACACAGTACTACCACTAAGATCTGCATGCTGGTTGCTGTGAGCTCTGCTTCCTTTCTCTATTTCTGTCTGGCCGCAAGTGGTCTGGCCTTGCTATTAGTCCTGATGTTTCCGATAAAGAGAGAGAGGAGTGAGCTTCCTGGGAAGCATCTCTGAATGATAGGGAAGCTAGATGTCTGCCTCTTGTTCTTTTCCCACTGTATAAACTGTGATTCCCAGACATCCTCCTCTCTGTCACTGTGCCAACTTGAGGGTGGAGAGGGACGATACAGTCAACATGAGGCTGTTCTTCTTATCCCTTGCTGGTTTATTCAGTTCTGTGGTCCACATGAATGTTTCCATCACATTCCCAAGTTTTAGGGTGTTCTTGTCTGTGGATAGTTGTTAGTTGGACTTTCTGTGTGTGGGGATGAATGAGGCCTGAGACCTGCTATTCTTCCATCTTGCTGACATTACTCCTTACCTCCATGCATTTTTGCCACAGATGTGCAACCAGATTGAATCAAGATTTTAAATCTAAATTCTGGTTTATAGGACACACAGTTTAAAAGCGGGGGAACAATCAGATGCATGCAGAAAGTAGGACATTATTCTAAAGGACAACTGGCCCTATCTCTGGAATGCTACAGGAAAAATGAGGGGGACGGAAAGGGGAATTTTCTAGATTACAAGAGACTTAAGAGACATAATGACCAATTGAAAAGGAAAATGTGGTAATTGTTTGAACCCTGGTTTAATCGAGTCAGCATTTTTGAGAAGCTAAAATTCAATACAGACTGGATATTAGCTGTTATTGAGAAATTCTTGTGAATTTTGGTAGATTTGATAATGGTATTGTGATTAAAGAACAGAATATGCTTACTGAGTTTTGTTTTAGAATTGCATATTGAAGTACATAGGGAAGAAATGTCATCATGTCTGTTATTAACTTTATACTATTTCAGCAAAACAATACATGAAGCAAAAACTGCAAAATTTTTGCAAAAATGGTTAAATGTGGGCATTGAGCATACAGGATTCATTATAGTATGCTCTACTTTTCTGTAAGTTTCAAAATGTTCTCAATAGAAAGTAGAAGAAAGAAGTTTTCATGGTACTACTCCTCTTAAAAACAGTGATATTTAAAATATTTTTTGAAATGAGAGACTCATAATGCATAAAATGAGAAGCCAAAGAAGTAGACTAAATAAAAGTTAACAGGATGAAAAATATCTTCAAAGCAGAACCGTCAGACACATTGCTAACTATTTAGAGGTATTTACCTTTTCCTGTAAAGGGGACATTCAATTTATGACCCTATTTGGTAGCGCTTTTTAATAGGTACGGGGACTAGAAAGATCAATACCAGATGCTCCTTGGAAGAAAAAAAAAAATTGTACAGACTTTCAGACCATGAGCTTGGTCCTTTAGTAGAGGAAACTGTCTTCATGCATTGGGAAGACCCCAGGTTTTGCCATTGCATGGCACTGAATTTGACTACTATTATTTTCTAGCAGTGTGACCTGGAAAGCAAGTTTCTTATATTGAGTTTCAAATATCTTGTCCATGAAATGGGGATAATAAAACTTATCTTCCAGGAAATACTGTTAGTATTAAATGACGTCGTGTACATAAAGAGTTTAACACAGAAATGAATGAAATTTAACTCAGCTCTTTGGGTTACTATTATTGGAGGTTCATTAAAGGCAAGTAGAAATCAGGAACTCAGAAGAGGTGAGATTTGAGTTGAGCCTTCCAAAATGAGAGGATTTCAACAAATGAAGATGGCAGCACAGGGAATGTTCCACATGTGTTGAAATGATGGCAATGATTGGTACATGCCATGTTTAGAAAACCACCATGATAATTGGTTCAGCTTCTTTTTCTTCTAAATTATACTTTAAGTTCAAGGGGTACATGTGCACAAAATGCAGGTCTGTTACTTTGACGAGTTGAGAGAAGAAGACTTCAGATGATCAAACTTCTCTGAGCTAAAGGAGGAAGTTCGAACTCATTGCAAAGAAGCTGAAAACTTTGAAAAAAGATCAGACGAATGGCTAACAAATAACTGGTGTAGAGAAGTCCTTAAATAACCTGATGGAGCTGAGAACCATGGCATGAGAACTACGTGATGAATGCACAAGCTTCAGTAACCGATTCGATCAACTGGAAGAAAGGGTATCAGTGATTGAAGATCAAATGAATGAAATGAAGTGAGAGGAGAAGTTTAGAGAAAAAAGAATAAAATGAAACGAACAAAGCCTCCAAGAAATATGGGACTATGTGAAAAGACCAAATCTACATCTGATTGGTGTACCTAAAAGTGGCGGGGAGAATGGAACTAAGTTGGAAAACACTCTGCAGAATATTATCCAGGAGAACTTCCCCAACCTAGCAAGGCAGGCCAACATTCAAATTAAGGAAATACAGAGACCGTCACAAAGATACTCCTCAAGAAGGGCAACTCCAAGATATGTAATTGTCAGGTTCAGCTTAATTTTAATATTAAGTGTCCAAGAATCATGAAAAAATAGTTTGGGGCCCGATTATTGTTCCTTTAAATTGGTTAGTCCGAGAAACTTGGACTTTATTCACAATACTATTTGAAGAATTGAATGGTTTTGACAAGCTTTGACATGGTTGGAGTTGTATTTTGAGATCAATCTCGCAGTAAGATTCATGTTGTTCTGTGAAATCTGAACTCAAAGATGCTGTGGCAGATGCTGCTGATCCCCTGCCCAGTAGATCCCCTCCCCTTCTTTACAGGACACTGGTTTTGTTGGGGATGGTGATGCAACAACATAAAAAAGAAACAGAAAACAATTTTTAAAAAGTGACCACATTTGCATTTCTCCTTTGAAGAAAGGAATGGCAGTTTCTAGTTTTAGCCAACGTCATATAAGCTGAGATCTTAGAATGGGTCTTCCAAAAATGCTCTTCAAAAGTGGAAGTAGCATTCAGTGATTAAACTGCTTAAGACCTTGTGGATATAAGCATGGAAAGGCAACAGTATCTTGACTTCCTTATACTGTGGAACCACCACATTATCCCACTGCCTACTGCCATCCCTATTGTGATGTGACAGAAAAATAACTCCCTATTTGCTTTCCAAGTTGCTGTATATATGGCTAATGTTTTGTGTTACGTGTAGCTGAATCCAATCTGTAACTGATGGATTATCACCCACTAGGAAGTTTTGCATGGGTGAGAAGCAAATGAGAAGCAGTATGAAGCTGGACTGTGGTAGTGGCAGCATCAATAGAGATGGAAAAGAATAGTAAACAGGAGATACATTTGGGGATAGAAATCATAAGACAATTACTGTTTGAATGTGTGGTTGCAGGGAAAAGGAAGGAATCCAATATAAATTTAAGTTTAAGCTTGGGTGACCAGGAAAATGGTGACATCATTTACCAACTGAAGATAATTGTAAGAAAAGAAGGATAGTTCAAGTGATATATACATGAAATAAATTAAATGTTAGATGATAGCATTTTACTCAAAAGTCTGAAAACTCTAAGAACTAAATCAGTAGTATCAACTCTGAAGCCCTTAGAAAGCCTGGCAGAACAGAGGAGGGAATGGCAAGGAGTCTCCTATTAGATTGCAGGGTTTCCATTTATTCTTCCCAATGTGATGAGCCATACTAACTGGTCAAAAGTTTTAAACATGAGTTTAAACTACATTCGGAACATGTGTGATTATTTCCTCTGGGGCAAAGTGGCTAGAAATATAGCTTGCTTAGCCAAGGCGTAGGTCTGCTTTCAGAGTAGAATGTAAGCTCAGTGACCTCTGGATGCGCTTTATAGTTCTATGATTCTATAATTATCTTGGGCTTCAAATCACTTTCTAGCGAACAGCAAATAATTCTTACTAATAAAACACAATTTGAAACTGAGAACTGAAATTACACATTTTCAATAAAGTGTTGTAATAAAGGTAGCAACTGTAGATCCCCTCCAGGAATAAAGGGCTAAATGTATTGGTTGGCCGCTTGTGCAAGACACAGCTAAGGTCTACGTTGATTCATCATGCAGGAGATAGGGATGCTCTATATAAGTTTTAAAAATAAACCTGACTGAAAATGAAAGAACTAAAAGGACATTGTCATTTAACCGTGGAATCTCTACTTAACATCAATAAGTGCTCTAAAGTTTAAATTATGCATTAGCCCCGCTGAGAAACTGCTGCCTGATTTTAGTTCCTGTATTCAGCTCCTTTCTGAAATCTCTTTCTTGGTACTGTGAATAGAAATCTCTCTCTGGGTTCTTTACAATTTTACCAACAATGAGAGACCAATTCTATTAGAAAAAGATAGGAAGATATGAGGAGCTCTCATACCAATAAAAGTTTATCCCAAGTTCCACAGATTCAGAGGAGCAATTATTTGAGCAATTTTGTTTTTTAGAGGCCTCAAGCATATGACAGGGAACAATTATTAACATAAATGATTTATGGTACAGTTATTGTTTTTTTAAAATTGTATTTCCTACAGAAGCTTGTGATCTGAAATGTAGGGCTCATATAAATGGTAAAGTGAAATGATTCTTAAAGCATCTCCAGGTATATTCCTCCAAAAATTATTCCATGATCAGAAAAGTTTGGGACATTCCATTTAAATAAAATCACTGTTTCTTTTTTCTTTTTTTGTGATTCTTGTGAGAGCCTTTATAAAGCCCCATGACCCACCAAGAAAGGAATAAGGAAGTAGCATTTACATCTTGAAATTACTTTAATAAATACTAAATATTTTAATGAGATTATTAGAGATAGAGTGTGATCAACATTTTAAAAAAAGTTTAAACACTGACTTGACACTTTTTTTTAAGATCAGAAAACTAAGGCTCAAAAATATAAAGTATATTTTAACAGATTGATATGGGTTGTTTTTGTTTATCATTATTTCTTTTGGGAATTGCTCCTTCCTAACCTCGCTCCCATTTTGCACATTTACAGTTGTAGCACAGCCATCTGGATAGCTGGATTCCAAGCTTCTTGCCACAGTATATTAGATCATCCATGAGCACCTGATCCAGATTGCTCTAATTGAATTTCTTTCCTTGGGAGTATGATATTGAGATCAAGAAGTTCAGTCTTTCCCTCTTTCTCTTGCTTACTTTATCACTATAAAACTAGACATATAACATATAAGGTGTAAGTAATATGTTTTTAGTCCATGTGGACCAAAGAAACAAAGAAAACCTATCTGGAGGCTGAAAGAATAAAAAGCTGGGCACAGTGGCTCACACCTGTAATACCAGAACTTTGGGAGGCTGAGGTGGGTGGATCACCTGAGGTCAGGAGTTCGAGACCAGCCTGACCAACATGGTGAAACCCCCGTTTCTACTAAAAATACAAAAATTAGCTGGGCCTAGTGGTGGGTGCCTGTAATCCCAGCTGCTCGGGAGGCTGAGGCAGGAGAATCGCTTGAACCTGGGAGGCAGAGGTTACAGTGAGCCAAGACCGCACCACCACACTCCAGCCTGGCTGACAAGAGCGAAACTCCATCTCAAAAAACAAACAACCAAAAAAAAAAACCCAAAACATAAATGCACAAGAGGAGAGTACACAGGCTAACTTAAAGGGTTTTAAGGTCCTTTTCCCATTTTGTTCAGCTATATCCCTCCCCATGGGTTTCCATGATTCCCTTGTAACTGTGGTGGATTCCTTTTATCTTAAGGTTGAATTTTTTCTGTTTTCTTCAGTGAAAAAGGGCCAAATGACTACTGTTAACACATTAGTCGCAGAGTAAAAGCTAGAAAACAGGTCACTTAACAATCAGTGCAATGCCTTTTAACTACGTCTTTTACGGTTTGTTGAGTAATACTTTGCAAATCTTAGCTTATATTTTTAAAATGTAATGCTGAGAAATCAAACCATTAATTTTTCCATCATAATTATTCTTAAAATTATTCATGTTTGCTTATCTATAGGTATTATATTTAGTTTACTTAAAATGTAATAAAAAACTACAAAATAAAAATAACATACATATCTACTAAAAATAAATGATAGCATTTATAATATTGCTTAAATTTTGTTCACTCATTCACAGAAATAGAAAAAAAATCTTAAAATTTGTGTGGAGCTAGAAAACCCAAAGAACCAAAGCAATACTGAGCAAAAAGAACAAAGTGGAGGCATCACCCTACCTGACTTCAAACTATATTATAAGACTATAGTAGCCAAACAAGCATGGTATTGGTATAAAAACAGACAAATACACTCATGAAACAGAATGGAGAACTCAGAAATAAATCCACTTACTTACAGCCAATTGATTTTCAACAAAGGCACCAAGAACATACATTGGAGAACCATCTTCAATTAATAGTGCTGTAAAAAGCAGATATCCTGTATGCAGAAGAATGAACTGGACCCCTATCTCTCATCATATACAAAAATCAACTCAGGATAGGTTAAAGACTAAATGTAAAATTTGAAAATATAAAACTATTAGAAGAAAACATAGAGGAAATGCATCAGTACATTGGTCTAGGCAAAGATTTTATGACTAAGACCTCAAAAGCACAGGCCACAAAAACAAAAATAGACAAATATAACTATATTAAACTGAAGAGCTTCTGTACCACAAAGTAAACTACAGGGTAAAGACACAGCCTGATGAATGGCAGAAAATATTCACAAACTATTCATCTTACGAAGGACTGTTATTCAGAATATATAAGAAACTCAACGATAAAAACAATCACGTTGAAAAGCGGACAAAGGACATGAATAGATATTTCTCAAAAGAAGACTTCCAAATGGCCAAGGGTTATATGAAAAATGCCCAAATCACGAATCATTATGGAAATCCAAATCAAAACCGCAATGGGATATCACTTTACCCCAGTTAGAATGGCTATTATTAAACAGATAAAAAATAGCAGATGCTGATGAGAATGTGGAGAAAAGAGATCTCCTACAAATTTTTGGTGGTAATATAAAATTAGTATAGCTACTATGGAAAACAGTATGTATGCTCCGCCAAAAATTAAAAATAGAACTGCCATATGATCCAGGAATCTACTACTGGGTATTTGTCTAAAGGAAAAGAAGTCACTATATTAAAGGGATACCTGCACTCCATGTTTATTGCAGCACTGTTCACACTAGGAAAGATACAGAATCAACCTGTGTCCCTCAGTGGAGGAACAGATAAAGAAAATGTGGTATATATACAATGGAATACTATTTGGCCATAAAAAATTAAAATTATGTCATTTTCGGCAACATAGGTAGAACTAGAGGTCATTATGTTAAATAAGGTAGGCACAGAAAGAGAAAGATTGCATATTCTCTCTGATGTGGAAGCTAAAAAAGTTTACATCCCTGAAGTAGAGAGTGGAATGATAGGTATCAGAGGCTGGAAAGGGTATATGTGGTGTGGGGGTGAAGAGAATTGGTTAATAGATACAAACATAGTCTTAGATAGAAGGATAAGTTCTAATGTTTGATAACAGAGTAGGGCGACTACAGTTAACAATGATGTATTGTATGATTCAAAATAGCTAGAAAAAAGGTCGAAATGTTCCCAAACCTAGAAATGATAAATAGCCAAGGTGATAGATGTCCTAACTACCCTGACTTGATCATTTCACATTCCAAGCATGTAACAAAAATCACATATACCTCATAAAGATGTACAAATATTATATATCAACAAAAACTTGTTCACTTTTAAAGAAATAAACAGTAGACACATTTTTCTATGTCTCTTACCCCGATCCAATTCTTTCACACTCTACACAAAGGCAACACCTAATATGCATTTGGTGTGTGTCTGAATCATATTGTGCTTTAATGGCACAGAAGTCTCTATTTGATATGGTTGCATATTTTAAAAAATGTATTTAAACTGTATTATAAAGTTAATAACACTATGTAATTCTTTTCACACTTAACATTATGCTTGCATGTGCATTCATAACTTTCTTCTATTTAAATTTTATTGAGCAAGATTTAGCATTATTTTATAAACATCCTTTACTCGAGAGACTTTTTTGCCATGCTGTTGCATGGTTTTAGTATTGAGCTTTTATAATGCCTAGATAATCTCCCACTGAGTTGATATATAATAGTTTGCTTTACTAGTCCCATCTGCTTTAGGTAATTATAAATTTTTGGCCTTTATAAATAAGTGAAAAAGTAAATAAATAATAGAAGTTGGGATATTTGTATCCGAAGTTAAGAGAAAGCATCTTTTACCATCATTTAAGCCAATTTAAATGTTAATTTCATCCAAAATGTCTTCACAGAAACACCCAAAATATTAGACCAAATATCTAGGCATATTGCGGGGCAGTCAAGTTGACCAATGAAATTATCCATCATGGGAGGCTAGGTAGGTAGCTAACAGTATCTGCTTCAAAGGTGAGGAACATCACTATACAATGTTTTTGATGTTTTTAATAGCAGGAGATTCTCAGCTATGGGTTATTGAGTTCAACTGATGTAAAATATTCCAAAGTTTTGATATGTATTTTTCAAACACTTTCATAAAATTCTTTTATAATTTGCATAGTGTTTAACAATGTTTTAGAATATATGTTTCCTACATGAGCCCAGCATTATGTTTGTTAAAAAATTGTTTAGTAGATGTAGAATGTTACTCATGGCTGTAATCCCAGCACTTTGGGAGGCTGAGGTAGGCAGAATACGAGGTCAGGAGTTGGAGACCAGCCTGGTCAACATGGTGAAACCCCATCTCTACTAAAAATACAAAAATTAGCCAGGTGCGGTGGCACGTGCCTGTAGTCCCAGCTACTCGGGAGGCTGAGGTGGGAGAATCACTTGAACCTGGGAGGAGGAGGTTGCAGTGAGCTGAGACCATGCCATTGCACTCCAGCCTGGGTGACAGAGTGAGACTCTGTCTCTCAAAAAAAAAAAAAAGTTACTCATTATTGCTGCAATTTTTATTTTTTGATAAATAGAATAACCTTTTGTGATATTTGTTTACATTTGTATTTCCCTTTTATGCATTTCTTTAATAAAATCTTAGTGTTCTTAAACATTTTATAGATTCAATATATTATGTGAAATACATACTTGATTATATAAAATAGCTTGTTCTATGTTATATAGGTTATATGACATTATAAAATATATTTTATGTATTTATAATATATAACATATTATAATACATATAACAAATGTAACATTTGTTATATGTATTATATGTATGTTATTTTATATATAACATTTCAATATATATAACATGTTATATATTATAAATATATAAAATATATTTTATATAATATATATCCTAATATGACATATAAAATATTATATGTATTATATGTATGTTATTTATATGTAACATTTCAATATATATAACATGTTATATATTTTAAATATATAAATATATTTTATATCATATATCCTAATATAACATATAAAATATATTTTATATAAAATGTATGATATATTTTATATATGACAATATATGAAAATACATTTTTATGTTCTTGCTATTCTTTTCCTATTTGTGTCATTCTACCAACCTGTTGTTTTCCTTTTTATTTAAATGTTATATTTTATTCTATAAATATGTTTTAATTTTCTTAATGTTACCCATTTTGATCTTTTATAATTACTCCTTTTATTTTTAATCCTCCTCGTTGTGATAGTTTTCCTTGTTTCTTGTGATTTAATTTTAATCTGCTTAGAATTAATTATGGAGTAAAGCACAGTTTTCTTCATATCATTTATTAAAGAAAGACTCCCATTGTTTGGATATGCTTATTTTATGACCCATCAATGTAATGGACTGAATTATACCCCGACAAATTTATATGTTGAAGCCCTAACCTTCAATGTGACTATTTGGAGACAGGGCCTCTGGGGAGGTAACTAAGGTTAAATAAGGTCATGAGAGTAGAGCCCTAATCTGCTAGGACTGGAGCCCAGAAGAGGAGACACCAGAGTCCTTTCTCCACCACGTGAGGCCACAGTGAAAGTGTGGCCATCTACAAGCCAGGCAAAGAGGTCACAGAAGAAACCCATCCTCACAACATTTTGATCTTGGACTCCCAGTCTACAGAACTGAGATAAATAAATTTCTGTTGTTTGAGCCCTTGAGTCTGTAACATTTTGTAATGGTAGCCTGAACAGACTAATGCAATAACATTCTTAGATTTATTGGGATCTCTTCTTGAGATCTAGACTTGCTTTCACGAATATATTCTATTAATAGAAATCTCCATTTATGTAAATATATGTATACAGTGTCATTACAATAAATTTGGATTATTCTGATTTTATATTTTAAGTGTGGGCTGCGCTTTTTTACATAATATTTTATGCTGGATGTAAAAGTATACCTCAAAATATGCTATAGCCATTCTTCTGAGTTTCTCTATGGCATCTAACATGAAGCTTCATCAAGCAGAGTATAAACCAAAGTTTCCTGCTTCGTCTAAGGGTATAGGAGGCCGCATGGCTTGGCACTTCTTCCTCAAGCAGAGCTAGAAAATGTGAGCCAAGGCAGATGAGAAGGGAAGATGGACCTCCCTAGGGTCATCTGTGGCAAACATGACTAAGCTGAGGTGAGGTGAGGAGTATGCAACTGGAAATTGTGTCATTCTAAGAAAACCTGGGAACCAAATGAAACTACTTAACATTTTGATTCTACAAAACATCTAAATATTTTCTTACTGTGAATTTCACCTACAAATGCACTTTTTTGTTAAATCTTTTAAATATCTTTTGAAAATACAAATTTCTTTTAATCATGGCTAATTACCTTAGATCCTATTAATGCAAACTTCTTTGAGAGATAAAAAGTGAATGAGATGTTGTGCTCAATGAGGCTGCAAGAATAAGATATAATAAATGAGAACACCATGTCATGAAAATAGTCTCAGTTGTCCACAGGATCAACTCTTTTGTCTGTAATTGCCCAGACATTTCAGCTCAACCTCAGACTGCTTTTATTTTTTCTTTAATAACTTTGACTCAATCAGTTGATTTGTTGGCATTACATAGATATAGCCCAAAACAAACATTTCTTGCTCTGAAGAATTTAATCATAAGCTGTTCATTACCTTTTAGGAAGAATTTTCAAGAGAGAATAAAAATGATCATATATATATATATATATATAGCTTCAAATCAGCAACTATCATAGTAAAAGATAAAGCTTAGAAGCAATGGAGAGATTTGCCATAGGCCTTGAATACTTCTAAGGACCCTCTCTGCACCATGGAGGGTTGAGAAGGTTTGATTCCTGGTTGTGAGCCTTGGTCAGGCATGGTGCATGTTTTGCTGGGAATGTTTCTGCAAAGAGGCCATTGTTTCAGCATCGGTACTAATCTCGCCACTCTTTGATCTTCCTCTTTTACCTGCTCTTTTATCGAGACAATGTTTTTTACATCCCATTCACAAATTCAGTATCTGGGTCATCCAAATACATCTAGGCCTAAAACGTGTCCCTTCACTGGGGCTAAGTAAACATGGCTTAATTTGTTCTGGACTCCAGAGTAGCTCGTGACATAAGAGAGAGCAAGTCCAAGTATAGAACCTTACTAGGACAAAATAATTTTTTTTTTGGTCAGAACTTAACTAAATTTAGTACTAATCCCTTGAGAAAGAAAGAAAAAGCCTTAATTCAACACCCAATTATTTTTAAAGAAGGATCTAAAGACATAGCAGGAAATTAGACCAGCCAGTTTGACATCAGTTAAGTCTCAGAGCATTTTAAAAAGATCAAATGCTGGAACATTTAAAAAGCACAGCTTGACAACAGTCAATTAAGGTAGCCTCAGGATGTGGCCGGGAGATTTTAGTAATTTGTGTGTGTAGAGCATGGACGAAAATCTTAAAAGGCATTGCCATAAGAAGAAAAACAGTAAAATCATAAACAGGATATGGCTATTTAACACTGACTTTTCTTTCATTTTGTTTAATAATGGAGCCATGAAATCCTGGGGACTAAAAAAGCCTGGCAAATTGAATAGTTGAGTAAACTTGGCTATAAGTCAAACTCAATTTGAAATCCTTAGCAAGTTAGTTTTGTGTTCAGACTATTATTCAGTGATACTAAGGGTTGGGATAGAGGGGAATGGTTATGGCAGAAACACCTAGGACAGTGCTGCTCAAAGTGGGGTCCAGGGACCGGTGCCATTCCATAAACTACCATTGGCTAGATAAGTACAGAATAAATTGAGAATAAGTGTTGAGAAACTTTGATAGCAATGTCACAAAGTACTTTCCTGAAAACATGGGCTTTAATTTTGTGTATCTTGTTTATTTTCAACAACAGTCTTAGCAATTAATTTTATTGTATTTTACAAAATTATAGGTCCATGTCTTATTGAAATAAAAAAGTGCTTCTCCACAGAGTGTGAGAAGCACTGATCAAAACAGCTTTTTTTTTTTTTTTTTTGAGACAGCATCTTGCTCTGTCACCCAGACTGGAGTGCAGTGGTACTATGTCGACTCACTGCAATCTCTGCCCCCGGGGTTCACACCATTCTCCTGCCTCAGCCTCCCAGGTAGCTGGGACTGCAGGTGGCCACCACCATGCTTGGCTAATTTTTTGTATTTTTAATAGGGATGGGATTTCACCACGTTAGCCAGGATGGTCTTGATATCCTGACCTCGTGATCCACCGGCTTCAGCCTCCCCAAGTGCTGGGATTACAGGTGTGAGCCACTGCACCCGGCCTCAAGACAGTTTTTTAAAGAAATGATATATTTAAAATACGATGCACATCATGTTAGAAAATACCAAGCTGTTTTTCCTGTTCACAAAATAAATCCAAGCATAATCACCTCAAACACATTTGTAAAATGGTTTTCAAAAATAGACATTTGAAGAAACTCATTGGGTCAAAGTTTAGAGAATCTGAAAAAAAGTCTTTTATTGTGCAGTGTAGCTGTAACTAAGACTACAGTGTGTGTGGAAAGGTCGATCATAATGTTCTGATTCTTCAGGCCTTCCCTGTATTCAAAGGATGCACCCCTGCCCTTTGCCATGTGAGTTTGCACCTGCTACCACTAAATGTCAAGTGTTACCCTACCTCATTGTTGTCGGGCTTCACCAAATGACTTGCACTGGCCAGTAGAATATGGGCAGACATGCCAGTGTTCCAGGCTCTGCGACAAAGCCTCAGAGACTGTGTATTTCTTCTGTCTGTCTGCATTTTGTGTGATCACTGTATAAGGGCATGCTTCAGCTGTCTGCTGCCCCTTGAGGGTGGGTCCCAAAATACGACACGTGGAGCAGAACTAAACCTGACCCAAGGCTTACAGCCAAGTCTGCCACACTGCAGTCTGAAGTAGTCATCAAAGTCAACCTACAGAATGATAAGCCACATAAAGAACTGCCTGTTGTTATAGGCCACCTAGTTTTGGCATGGCTTGTTACGCAGCATTATTGCAGCAGTAGGTGACCAGCACAGTTAGGTTACAACACGTGCTATAGTTACGGATGGTATTTGATTTACTATTGCAGTAGTAGGTGACCAGCACAGTTGGGTTATAATACATGCTATAGTTACGGATGGTATTTGATTTACTATTCCAGCCTGGACACCTCTTCTAAGTGGCATTCTCATGTATGCAACTGCCTATTTGACATGCCAACTTTGATCTCCAATAGGCAACTCAAATGTAACACATTCAAACCTGTACTCTTGATTCTCCTCCCCCAACCCCAAACTACTTCACTGCTTGGTAAATGGCAACTCTCTTCTATCACTTGCTCAGACCAAGATCCTTGGACTCATCCTTGATTTCTCACTTTTTTTTTTTCCACATTTCACATCTAGTGGGATGGGAAATAAATTGAAACACATTCTGAATCTGACCACTTCTCATCCCCTCCATTGCTATTAACACTTCCCTAAGAAGCTCCTCTTAGTGGCTCTTGTTTATTCTGCCCTTATTTCTCTGGGATCTCTTCACTGTATAACAACCAGGATGATCTTTTAAAATATAAGTCACATCATTTTGCTCTTCTTCAAGCTCTCTATTGGCTTCCCAACTCACTCAGAAATTCAACCAAAGTTGCTGACACGACCTAACTGATCCTACACATCTAGACTGGACTTCCTGCTTTCTATGAGCCATCTGGCTCCTCCTTGCTCTCCGTGAGTACACAAAGTTTCCGCTGCAAGATCCTGCCTTTGGATGCCCTCTTCCCAGCTATCTGCTGCTCACACATCAGTCCTATTATGGAGGCTTCCCTGACCCCATGTAGAACAGTAACTACTACTCCATCACTCTCTGTGCACTTCCTCCACTTTATTCCTGATCTTAGCACGCACTATCTAGCATGTTACATATACATGCATTTATCAACTGCTCTCACTAGAATGGACACTTTCTGAAGCAGGGATTGTCATTTCCATGGCCATATCTCTAGCATTAAAAACAGCGCCTGGCATATAGAAAGCACTTAATACATATCTATTGGTGAAAAAATGAATTCAATGTCTTTTCAAAGAATATGGCCCTGTTAAATCTTGAATTTGTTAAGTGTGAGTTGGGTATTTAAATGCTGACTGATTATAGTTAAAGAAGACCAGCTTCCTATTTTTAACAAGAAGTTGATGTTTGTCAAATAGGCAGGATAATCTTTTGGTTGTGGATTTTAAAGAATACCATGACTTGGTTAACATTAGAAACGGGGGCACTTTATTTTAGCACCGAAGACATGCAGGTTGTATTCAGGGTTTTTAATTTGTGTGAGACATTCAGTAAGGATTTTCAGTTCATTTTTGAACCAGGTCATTTATAGAGCTTACTAAGAGATAGGAGGTGAGAAAGAATCAGCGAATTCTAGAACTGGAAATTCTATTTTTATTTTAGAGGGAAAAGAATAACACTCCTTCCAAGAAAACTTTAGGGACCTGTGAGAAGATGAGGCTGGCCGGGTAGGAGGTGGGGACTGTCACTCGCAGGTTTTGCCCACACTAGCAGTGTTCTGGCATTTCAGCAGCACACCGTTTTGGTGAGGACTCTATATGTTATTTTAGCAGCAAAATCTCTGCCAAGATCATGAAGGGAGTGCAAACTCCAGGAAATCTTGTAAAAGAAGCAGAAATGTTGTTACATGCTTGGATTTCAGACCAGCTGAGGCAAAACTGCAGCACATCTACACCCAAGCCCTTACCAAGTATGGTCATTCTGAGACTTCCGTGGGAAGTTCTCGCTCAGAGGTGACAGCGTTTCTAACATCATTTCAAAATCTGGTCTGTATCAGGTTGCTGATCTCCGGATTCATGAACATGTCATCAATACCTTATTTCTATAATGTTGAGTACTTCATAGGGCTATGTGCACAGAAAATACATTACAAAAAGGCAAAAATGAAGAATGATACCATGATTATAGAAAAATAAAATCAATTTTATTCTTATTTTGTGTTCAGTGAACACACACCAAAAATGTATAATTAATTTTCTCTGGTGGAGAAGGGGGCTGTAAATAACACTTGTTAAATAACTAAGATGTGCCAGACACAATTCACAATTCTAGGAGCTTCACATATGTTTCCTAGCTATAATATATAAAACGTGTATCTTGCATATAACCTCCTTTACAAATTAGATTATTTTGGGATCAGATACTCTCCCTATTTCTTAGGGTGAAGCAGATACAAAAGCAAGCATAACCTGACAAACTACCTGAGAGACAGAAATGACACATATTTTTCTGAAAACCACCGAGCAAATGTGGAGTAGGGAAAGGAAAAATATTTTACACTCATTTGGGATGAAAGCTTCTATGGGTTGGTTTTGTAAGTTCCATGGACAACTTATATTCTGACACCTAAGAAATATTACAGTGTAAGTTCTGTGTGATAAATAGTAAAACAGTTCTTCCTCTCAGATAAGAAACTGTAATTATTCAACAGCTTCACCTTAAATCTTTTCCTTTGGGCTTTATTTTATAATGCAGAATGCAAAAGAAACACTCCCTGCATTTAGAAGCACTCTTTGAAGCAACATTTAGTGCATTCCCTGGGCATCGTGAATTTAGAATTGTGAGATGTAGACTTAAAACCTTGTCAGAAATGTGTTTGCATGCCCTTGTCCCGAATCCCCCTAGTGCACTCCATTTTCAAGTTCACTGTCCTTCCTCCCTGCGCCCAATAGCAGAGCAGTGGACATTTGGCCCTGCTGCCTATTGCTTCTACACCAAAGGAGGCCTTGGAAGGGATAGCCCAGATAGCTGTTGGCTGCAGAGGCAACACAGCCTTCACTACCAGCAGTGGAAAAGATGCTGCCAGAGGATGCTGGGAATGGTGTTTGGGTTGAGGGAGTGTTTCTCAAGACTTGTTTAGAGGAATGGGGAAAGAAAGGGTTCTTTTCACAGGATGTTTGAAAAATGGACAGTATTTTTTTCTCCAATGGAAGTGTCATTTCTCTGATTTTCTTCCCTTTCATCTGCATCACCTATACACAGTCATCATGCTGTGTTTTCTTAAGTACTGTGCAGTATTTGAAAATGAATTGAATCCTGAAAGATTTTATATATTTTTCCCCTGGTAACTGCACAAATCCATTAAACATTTTATTGCTCCCTAGGGGTTGAGTGATTTATTATCCTGACCCTGTTGGTCAGATAAGCAAACACCTAACTCAGAATGAACAACTGTCTCTGTTTCTTTGAGTGATGGGAAGAGAATTTTAAATAATGGTTGGTGTTTCAAGACATGGGGAGAAAACAAGGAAAGAGAAATGCTTTTTTCCTTTGACATTAGCCACGGTGTACTATGATCAGAAAATTGTGTTTTTCCTCTTCTCTCTGAAAACATATTCTTCATTTATGTTCTTTATTGGAAATTAAGCACTTTAATTAAGGAAATGTATTAAGTTAGTAAATAATACAGTCCTCTAAAGTGTTTTCATCCAGAACGTTTTTCTCTCTTTTGTTTGTTTTCACTGTGTTTGATTTTAGGTTTTCCTAATTTGGGATATAGGGCACTAGTAAATCATTCGTAGTTTCATTTATGAATTCATTTAAAAAAACAGTACTGATCACTTACTTAATGTCAGGTTTGGTGTTGTTACTCAAGAAAACAGATATGGGAGAATGAGCTTTGCCTGTAAGAAGAGGGCACAGGGCTAACCTATTGCACATTCATAGACACTCACACATATTCATCCACTGTGCTGGAGCAGCCACGAAGACTCAGCCATGTATGGTGGGGCCTGAGAAGAGAGCCTCAGCAGTGCCACAGAGTCAGGTGAGGCTTCACAGAGGGTGTAATATTTGATCTGAGTCTTCAAAGGCCTTTGGATAAAGAAGATTATTGTAAGCTAAGGAAAACAGCCATGCATAGGCAAGGAGGACCGGCCAAGATCTGGGCGAGGCAGAGAGGTGGGTAGTTTGATGACCCAGGAGTGGGTACAGTACAGAGGGAGAATATAAAAGCCAAATGTGTATCCCCAGGGATAGAATCACATGTAAGAAGCTGGCAAGGAAACTCACCAAGAAAACTAAAAAGATTTATACAGCAAGCAAGCAAGAAAGAACTGAGAGAGAGGGATAGCAAAGCCTAAATTATAAAGCTTTCCATTTCAGAGAATCTAGATGATTCACATCTTGTGGTTTTATCTTTTAGGTTACTGGTTTTCTGCATAGAGTGGATTATTTAGCTTGAAAATAGAAAACACTGTTATATTTTTGATTAATATTAGTGACATCAAAAATACACATATCAACAAACACCTAAATTTAGGATATGATTTAAAGACATTTGACAATAATAAGGTACAATTGTCCACTTATCTGATTTGCAAGAATTTAGAAGATTTATACCACTTACACTTTCTGCAAGGCCATCGTGCAAAGTATATATAAATTTAAATGTGTCCACCCTTTGACCCTGAAACTCCATTTTTAGGAATATTTTTAAAAAAATACATGTTCTTTGTCCAAGAAGATGAGACTACTTAAATGAATTATGTTTCACCATACAATAGAACACACAGAATTTTTATAGTCTGTGAAAATTAAAAGGATGAATCAGAAACATGTATTAACATGGAATAATGTTCTTATATTATTGCGAAGCATAAAAAGCAGGTTATAAACAGCAATGTAGCTTTATTTTTAATATATAATATGTATAGAAAGGGGCTGGAGAGATGTGTATCAAGTTGCTAACTGCATTTATTTCTGGTGACGATTTTCTAGATGATTTTTACTTTGTTATTTGGAAACACATTGTAGTGTCTGTTTTTGTTGTTTTTACAATGGCACATTTTATTTTCATTATCTGATAAAAACATAAATAAAGTCTATTAAAAATGAAAAGGCTGGGCATCATGGCTTATGCCTGTAATCTCAGCATTTTGAGAGGGCCAGGCGGGCAGATCACCTGAGGTCAGGAGTTCGAGACCAGTCTGGCCAACGTGGTGAAACCCCGTCTCTACTAAAAATACAAAAACTAGCCAGGCATGGTGACAGGTGCCTGTAATCCCAGCTATTCAGGAGGCTGAGGCAGGAGAATCACTTGAACCTGGGAGGCAGAGGATACAGTGAGCTGTGATCATGCCACTGCACTCCAGCCTGGGCAACAGAGCGAGTCTGTCTGGGAAAAAAAAAAAAAAAAAAGAAAACAGAAATTACCATTTAATTGACTTGGAAGTTATATCGAGCATCACTATTGAAAATAAAAACCCAGTGCCTTCCCAGCTGTAATGTGGATCTGCATCACCTGTGTACCTGTGCATATCATCTGGCAGGTTTAAGGTGGGGCCTGAAACTCTGCATTTCTCACAAGCTCCCAGGTGTTGCTTATGTTGCTGGTTTGGGAGCATGCTTTAAGAAGCAAATTTAAACTATAAAAATCTTGTGTTGCCAGGTTTCATTGCCTTTGTTGTGTTTATTTTATTATAGGCAGAAACATACATGGAATAATAAAAGATGGCTGAGAAAACAGAAGTAGAACAGCTGTTTTCATTTAATGATTCTCTTAACAGGTAGAATAAGCAGATTCTATTTCCATCTTGTCCAGAGATACCCAAGGTCCTCCTGAATTTGTGTGGCCATCCTGGACTTCGTAATCTCATAGTAGAGCTTTCCTCTCAAAATGGAATCTCAATTTGCAGAGTTTCTTGGGCAACCATCCCCATTTAAAGCTTGCTATTTGTAAGTTTCTTTTCCTTAGATCACTATACTGGTTAGTCTCTTCTGATAAAATAGTCAATGCTTAAATACAAGATCTTTCTTGACTTTTTAGCCTCTTCCAAATTGTTTTAACATTTTAACAAGTTTCCATAGGTTATTAGTTTCAAAAAATGAATAAAGAAGCAAAGTCAGGCAAGGCAAGATCAAGAGAGCTATCCCAAAATGCATCTGACTTTATTACCAACAGGTCGTCTTAAACAACACAAGTATGAGTTTTGGTGATTTAGTGAAAGTGTTAATCCAATTTTTTTAAATTGCCAAACTACATGTATCAGCCTGCTTAATCAATCAAAATTACCAATGTATTTTTATTGTTCTTGTTAATGAGCTAAATAGTATGGCAGTTGGTTTTATTTTTGAATCTATAATTTCAGTATTAGCAAAGGGCACAACTGTGGCAATATGCCTTTTATTGATTATTTTTGTTAATTCATTTATTTCCTGTGGTCTGTTCTACACCTTTGATTTCTTTAACACAACTTATGAGAATGTAAATAGAGAAATGGTGTTAGCAGAGGCAGATTTACCATAAAGCTAATAAAACATTATGTTCACATGATGATGTGTTTTTGTAAAATTTACTAAAATTAGGTACATTCACTTCCATGGATTAAACACCCCCTTCCTGGCCCACCCTGTCAAACTTCTCTTTTAAGTAGGCGATAACTAAAACTTGGAGTCGGTACTTTTATAATGAGCAACCAGCAAGGACTGGGAGCTGGTAGATTGTATTCAGAATATACCAACAGCAGGGAATCATTGAGAGCAAGAGATACATTTTTGATATAATAAATGACTAGACTCTTGGGTTTGATAATTCAGTTAGTGAAAACAGAGAACCATATGAACACATTGGAGAAATATTAAGATTTCCTGATGATTTGATGATTTGATACAAAGGACAGTCATTTGCAAAGATAACATAACTCATGCCACTAAAGCAAGGACATCTACTAACTTGTAAATGAGTGTTGAAAATCCCAAATACATTTAAGACCAGTCACTGCACAGGGAAAATTGACAGGTCCAACAATCTCGCAGTCTTACAGTTTATGTATGAGAGAAACTTGATAAATATTTTCCCCAATAATTCTAAACATGCACGTGATATTACAGTAACAAATGGTGCAGTCAAAAGAAATTTTTCTAAACTATTAATAACAAAAAAACCCCATAAATTTTTGTTGACTTTGCTTGAGGAGAAATTCAATTTTATTTCCTCCATAGAAAATATAGTTTTGTTGTCATGCAGAGACAAAGAGGATACAAACAAAAACATAGTTAGCAAAGTATTACAGATGTGGACCAGGTCAGTTAATTAATGAAAATTTATAATTTTTCTGGATCTTGTGAAGTTTTTGACAATTATCAGCATTTTGAAAGTTGTGAATTATTGTAATTTTCCCACTGTTCTAAATTCTAAATGGTCACTGTTAAACCAAATTTGATATTTGTAATTTTACATTCTGTTTCTTAAAGAAGGACTTTGAAGATTGGTAGAACCATCAAGTCCCAAAAAACCTGCATCTGTCCCTGATATCAGAATAACTTGAAATTCTAGGAAGTTCATATAGGATATTTGGTAGCATGTTAATATTTTGAAGTTAGGAGCAGGTTTTTTTTTCACAATAAAGGGAAAAGCTTAGGAACATGTGAAGAAGGTAAGAAACTCAAAATATAGACACCCTTCCTTTAGTGCAAATGTGGCTGGGTTGATGTCCTCCAGAACCACCACACTTTGCTCTCTGGAGAGGCTGCCAGTACAGATGAAAAAGCTGGGAAAGCAATTCCACCCACATCAGTACCCTTCATGCTTCTAAAAAAACATCGATGAAGATAATTGCCCTGGACCATTGGATTTTTATGAAACTGGTCTCTATTATAGGAGTGTTATCAAGGGCCAGCATGAGAAAACAAAGCCCAAAATAGAAGTATGCAAAGAATGAACGAGATTCTAAGTGCACATGCCTGTCGGGAGTTAATTGGGCTGTAATTCTAATATTGCTATTATTTGGGATAGGGTACTTGTTACAATGCTCTGTAGATTTTGAGTTCATCTGCTCTGTTTCTGTTTTCCCCATACATTCTATTATTTTTAGGGCATAATTATGTTGAATGTGAGCTTTTTCCAGAACCCATTTATGACAATAAAGCAGGAATGCTTGTATTTATACTTTGCCTATTTGTAAAAAATTTTGAGTAGCTTCTAAGATAAACATGATGCAAAGCAAAAGCATAGGACGTAAGAGAGAGGAAAGAAGAGGATGAAAACATTATGAACAAAATGTACAAAACGACAACAAATACTTGTCCTCAAATGGAAGAAGTACTAATAAATAAAACTGGTCACTGTTACCTGGCACTTAAGATAGAAGAAAACAATTTTAACAGAGTTTCATTTTGGGATGAAATGAATCACAGAAATTAAAGTTGATACCCAAAGTGAGAACCCTGTCTATAAAAGTAACCTACAAAAAGTAAGAAAAAAAAATTTAGCTGGGTGAGGTGGCAAGCGCCTCTAATCCCAGCTGCTGGGGAGGCTGAGATGGGAGGATCGCTTCAGCCCAGGAGTTCGAGGTGGCAGTGAGCTATGATTACACCACTGCACTCCAGCATGGGCAACAGGGCGAGATCTTGTCCCTAAGAGAAAAATACAATAAAATAAATAAAAAGTTGATACTATATGGAGAAAATATTCCAGCCCTGTGCAGAGGTCACAGTAGGTACTCAGAAAATGTGGGAGGAAGAAATATAGGCTTTGCAGTCAGATGACCTGGTTTTCAGCCCAGCTCAGCTGTTTATTAGTGTTCTGACCTTGGACATGTTATTTACCTCTTTAAACTTTGCTTCGTCTGTGACAAGGGAGTAATAATAACTATCTCAGAAGCACAAGGTAAGTACCTAATAATGTTATATGGTAATACTGTCGTTATTATTTTGCGAAAGATGTGAAAACATAATTCAGATGGACAGGTTATTATATCCCACTTTAGGAAATCAAAGGCCATAACATTTGATTATTATCTAGGAAGGCATTTCTCTGGACACTTTGCTTTCTGAGTGAAGGTCCAGCATTTGAAAGCTCTAGATAAAAAATTCCTCTCCTTGGGTGGATGCTATGACAGATCTATCTTGTGGGTGCTTTGAAATCTGGTCCACAGACTGCTTTTTATGACTAATGAAAACAGACATTGCTCCTGGTCATGAGGGTTACTGCACGCCGTCTGTGGTTGGGATGCAGCCTGAGAGACCCAAGGCAGTGAATCCTGCCAGTGGGATCGCCAGGCTTTGTGATGCAAGGCTCCCCAGTCCGTAGCAAAGGTCCCTGCAGGAACTCATCCTGATGGTTGCTGGAGAAGCAGCGCCTCATATGCCCACCTTTCCTTCCTCCTGTGACTCAGGTCCCTGCACTTGGGTTCAGGGGACTCTGCAGATTTGAGCCACTTAATCAAATCTTCCCACTTCTTCATGCAGATACTAATCTGCCTTTCGAATTCTTGGGTTACCTCCTGGCAGGGAACAGCAGGTGCCAGACAGCAGAGAGTGGCTGTAGGAGACACTGTGCTCCCAACACTTTGAGCTTCGAGTTTCACCTTGGCCCTGCACATTAGGGTGATGACGGTAGCCGTGAGTGACTTGTCTGCCTCACACGCTGTGGAGACAGGGAGGCGAGAACGTGTCGCTGCCATCGTGGAGCCATTTAAGGACTATGACTACTGTTGCTATCTCTATAGAAATGGACTGGATATCGCCTTTTAGACAGGGGAGGGGATTGAAAGCCACCCGATTTTAATGTCTGTTTTATATCAGCTTACAATCTTAAACACCTATATTAAGTGCTCTTTGGGTTAGACTGAAATGCTTAGAGAACCTCACTATAGAGTTTAATTATGGCATTTTATAAATGGGAAAGATGAGTGCAGTTGGGAGAATCCTGCTCTCTCAGTGCTGACAATGCTGGTTAGGGTTTCCGTAACCGCTAGAAGGTGCATTTTGCGTTTCTTGCAGATGTACATTGTGAGACAGGAAACTGGAAGGGGGAAGGAGAAAAAAAGCAACAAAATACCACCGAGCTGTTTTCTTTTTTGAAATTGTAAATTACATTAAAAAAAGAAATTGAAACATGAATAGACAAAGACTTCGTTTATTTATTGCCAGGAGAGGTGCATTAGGATGCCACCCTGTGTTTCCATGGCATTGAGGAGACATAAACAGAAAACACGGGCTAATGCATTCAGTTAGGCACAGATTTTAAAGTCTAATGTGCAGTCTAAATATATATCACAAGTATTCTTGCCATTTATTTATCTATTGCATAGCCAGCAGTTAAGGGGGAGCCTGCTTAACTAATGGGAAGCTGTGATCTGTTTGTAAATGTGCCTACAGGCTCAAGCCTTTGACATCTGATGTGCGTCTATGGCATGTCTGTGCTCTTTGTTACCTTGGAATCACTTGTTAACCTACCTTTGCCTCTTCTAGATGAGGCGTAGTAAATTCAAATGCTTTAATTCACTTTCTAGGTAGATAGCCTAAAAGCGGCAAGTGAGCTGAGCTAAGTGTATATGAATCATTATGAATGGTGCAGATACAGGAAATTGGAGAGCCCAAGCTCTGGACAACCAGCAATTCTTGACAAGCACACACATAGACTTATTTCAGAAGATTTGATGAGTTTTCAAAGGGGTCTGTAAATCTACATTTTTACTTGAAATCTGTTGGTTAAAAAATTAGCATATTTTTTGGCCAAATGCAAAAGGGCAGGTAGGGTGCAAGGGTTGCCAGTTTAGAAGTCTGATTTTTGTGATAATAACTTCACGGTTTTTGTAGTTGTTTTTAAAAGCATAGAGCCTTTACCCTTTCAGTGATGTAAATGCATCCTGGATGTAATGTAACCAAGTCAATGCCAAAGCAGAGCCGAGAAAGAATCTAGGGCTTCTGGCTCCTAGTTTAGTATTTTTCTTCATTGCCATGTTTCCACTTGCCTTTCTTCTTTAGAACTTTGAGCTTCCTCTTTTGTCTGAGAAAGGCATCGAGCAGAGGAAAAAGAGAAGCCAAAACCTAAAGTCGGGAATAATTTAGCACTAGGCTACAAAGAGCTCATCAGTGAGAGAACAACTGATTAAAACAGAACAAGAGAGAGTAACCATTGTATTGGACACCATGCTTAAAAAGCTGGGTAAATGCCATTTAAGGAAGATCAAGCCAGTTAATTATAAAACAAGAAAATAGGGCTCTCTAGGTTCAGTGAATACTTATAATTGTTACTGCTCACATGAAATCCACTGGTGTCCTTTGGGTGTACCACCACCCTTAATTTCAGGATTCTTCACCATTCCTATATGTAGTGTCTGCCTTCAGGGGATAGGGAGTAGAGTGGCAGAGGTCTGTGATCTATGTTCTGTTATAAATAAATATGGCCTTGCAGGCAAACTTTGCATTTTTTTGCCAAATCTAAGGTGCAAAGAATTTTTTTTTTTTTTTTTGCTTGTGTTTTTAGAACCGTGTGGTTTGAGCCAGGCTAGCTGTGAAATATACAAGCCTTCAGAGCAGAAGTATGCTTATTGCTTGCAATCAAATAAGAAATTAAAAGTAAATATTATTTTGAAGCTATTCTTTCTTACATCCCTAAAAATAAAATGGATTGTTTGAAAAACATATCTAAACAAATGAAATAATTAATTTGAAAAATGTCAAAAGCGTTCCACTGCATTGTGTTTTCATTCTTTTTTACTTGGTTTGCCTGACATTTTGTGACTATGGTTAGATCACTGTTTGGGGCCAACTTCCTTTGTCTCATTGACTTTTGCTTTTGACGGGGTCATGTTTATGTTGCAGGACTTTTCCTTAGCTCAGCTAAAGATGTGTCCCATGGCCACAAAAATTTAGGCCCACAGACAGTTTGAGGGGTGAGTAAGACAGGGTTTTATGGGGTGAAAAGGAAGAAAAGGGGGAAACACGCCCCCTCTGTGAAACCAGACTTGTCCCCTGCTAGAGCACTTCCGGCCCTCAGCTTAAATCCCAGGTTCCACACAGGAAGAGGAGGGGCCATGCCCCTCCCCGCTGCAACAACAGGAGCTTCCCCAGGCTCCACCCCAGTGTGCAGGCCAGTTAGAGTTTTTCCAAGGACCCCTCCCACCTGGCTGTCTCATTTACACTCTGGGTGGGAGCCACCTTCTTTTCTTCTTAGGTATTTTCATGTTCTTTTTTTCCTTTCCAAATGTCTGTTAAATAGGAAATACCCTATTCTAGCTGCAAAGTTAGTGTGTATCTTTCTCACCCCCTGGACAGTCACACAGAGGGTCTGGTGTTCTGTGAAGATGCTCCCCTTGCTACTGTTATCACAGTGTGCTCAGATTACCTGCCAAGTGCTTGCTGTATAAATTATAGCTGCCTGGTGGGAGCTTTAATTCTCATGCTTGATGTTTTAAAAAAATATTTTCAAGGTTGAACTCTATAAATCCACGTTTTTTGACTAGGTTATATCTGCTCTCATTTTTCCTTTTCTTCCTCTTGTGTTTAGAATTAAATCTTCTTCTTTAGTGGAACAGGGAAGAAGGTACAGAAACTCCACAAGAAAGAATACCGTGATTTGATGTATCTCAGTTAATAAATGCTAAGTTGGCATAGATTTGAGAGAAGTATGTTATAGGATAGTAATTATTTATTCAGATGAGCCAGCCCTTTTATATTGAGGGCAATTTTGGTCCTGAAGATTGCTTTTTCTGTTTTGTACACTTGAGTGCGTGTGTACACTGATGGACATGAACATTGGAATATGCAGATCGAATTCCAGACCACCAAGTGATTCAAAGCTGAGAAATAAGGATTTACTTTTTGTCTGGTTTCAAGTTTGGCAGAAACTTAATTCCTTCACCTAATTTTCTTGCCTTGTCTTTCCTCTTCTCACAGCAACTAAGCACAGATTGAATTTCCAGATTTAGCTAATTGACATCCTGGAGCTACAGGAAATTCAGATACAGGATTAATGGTGAAAGGCAGGCACCATGGGAATTCCTTAACAGGCCAGAATTGAACAGTGCCTGGAATAAGATTTGGAGACCAAAGTTTTGCTAATAAGTAATTCTGAGGAAAGGACAGGGAGAATGAATCACCATGAGGTTGAACGATTAGCAAAGTGAGATTTGAACTAAATGTAATGATTGATGACGATGATGTAACTAAACATGCTATTTTAAATTACTTCCTTTGAATAGAGTTTCTTGTAGCTGAAGACCTTTTCTTTGCTGCTGGATGGGATATGTAAATTAGAGCCAAAAGCTTGGGCAGATGAAGACTTGCTCTGAATGATGAAGGGAGGAAGCAACGGACGTTCCTCTGTTGCTTGGACAGGCCAGGAAATACCTAGGGGATCTGCAGAGCTGGGAAGGGGACAATCAGTGATGCTGGACTGGAATCAGGGAAAAGCAGAGGAGAAGAAACCAGACTGGGGACAGCTGATGTGTCTGGATGGAATTTTGCTGTGTTTGTGATCAGTAATGTGATGTGAAGTCTTTCCTTTTGCCACATCTTTGGTAGTCCTCCATTGTTCCTCAGTGTTTTGGGTGCATGTGGGTTACTTTTGCAGTCTGTAGGCGTTGAGGTTGGCATTGAGGTTGAAGGAAAAAGCAGAGTCTATAAGCAGGAAGAAGCTTATATCTGGATTGGAAGAATAGCATTTATAGTAGTAACAACAATGATAGTTATATGAGCTGGCATTTGTTGAAAGCCTACTATGTTGCAAGATGCCCATATACATTAACTTATTTAAGTTTTGCAACTCTGTAGAAGTGGGACTGTTGACTCCCTGTTCTGTCTCTGTTTTCACCTCACTCCCTGGCTTGTTCGGAACCCCTAACAGGCACTCAGAGAGTGAGCATCCTTTTTCCTAAGCCCTAGCATGTTTATTTTTGGCATTTCTTTCTAAGCAATAACAGTGGCACAAACTTGATAGTAGAACATAAGTTTATTACCCAACATTGACTAAACATAGTCAGTAGAAGTAGTTACGGGTGGCATATAAACCTCTCTTCTAGGTGCATAGCTGAAATTGACCCTTTAGTGGGTAACTCATGTTCTTCCCCTTTATGACATCCACAGTCACCTCCCCAGATTATTTCCCAAGTAGAGCTAAGTAGACTCTGGTGTCACTCCTAATTATGGCTTATTTTATTTTCATGTGGTGCCTCATTATCATGCAATTACCATAAATCAGAGGCATCTTGCCAGGACATCTGGGTAATGGAATAGGCTCAGTACAGACTAAACCAAGAACTGGGACTTGACTTCTCAGTCTTTCTTTGCTTTTGACCACCTTCCTCCTGGAGGCAAAACCATGCAAACAATCCCAGTGCTTTCTTGTTTTTTTCTCATTTTGTTTTCCTCCTCCTACCCCCACCCCAAGGACAGGCTGCCCTGCAAAGTTTCTCTAGCATAATCTCTCCTCCCAAACCATAGATTCTCCTCTAATCAATACTCTACTGTGATTCAATGATGTGAAGAGCTAATATCATGCCCTGTTTTACAGATGAGATTTAGGAAGGTAAAGTAAGCCATTCAAGGTCACACAACTAGGAAGAGATGGAGCTAGAATTCCAGCCTGAGACTGACGCTCAAAAAGAGCCTCTTTCTTTCCCATACTGGCTCTTTTCCCTGGGTGCAGCCTACAAATTATGGCAGCTACAAATGAAGGGCGGCCTACAAATTATGGCAACTCTCTCCTTCTACTATGGGCAAGGGCTGGACAATCGGGGTGTAGGGTGAGCAAAAATTTAGAATCATGAAGTTAATTTGCAACATCTGTTTATCCATTTCCCTGAGTTTTGTTTTAGTTTAAACTTTCTTTTAATTGAAAATATAAAGTCACCATCTAGGTATAAGCTAGAATTAGTTCTAGTAAAAATTGCAGCTGACATTACATTTTTGTGATAACACTTACATGATTAATTATTTAAAGTGGGAATTTGGGGCAACACACTTTCCATGCATTTTTTAAAAAAATTCAAGTACAAACTTTCCCCACCAAAATTATTGCAGAAGAGATAAAAAAAAATCTTGCTTAATAGCAGAAGCATATAAAATTACTTCAACACAGAAAATACCTTTTATTTTACTCTAAGAATAACTCTGAAATGTCAAGCATGAAAGACAACAAATGTTTACACATGTACTTCTTCCTACACTGACAATTGTTGAGAGTATACTTTGCTCTATTATACTGTATTAATATAGAGAATGTGAACAATGTCAAAATTATACCCATACACTTCCATCCCAGCAACCACCTGAGGCTGCCTTTTTTAAAAAAATTAAATTTAAATTTTTATTTTTCTGAAAACATGTCAGGTTCATAGAGGCTACCTTTGATATTGTGGGATCTGCTTGTTTTCCTAGCTAGTAAATTGCTCTGGGATTTTTTTTCTTTTTGATATACTGCATGTTAATTTTTAAAAGCTTTTTATTGCAAAAATGTTCAAACACACACATTTAGAGATAATCTCATACTTAACCCCTAGTTTTTCATTTTGCTTTAACAATTGCTAACTGATTGAAACATCCTTTGCAAAATTATGATAAGTAAGAGATGTCTGAATGTAAATGACTCCATCTTGCTTCTGACCGCCAAGCTGTCCTTGGTCATTCCTGGACAGAGGCCAAGCTAACTTTGCAAGAAATTTAGCTTATAGTTTAACTTGAAAGCAATGATGATAATAATCCCCCCTAAATCTTCCCTCCTTGCTCAGGGACCAAAAACTATCTTTGTTAAATTAGTGAAAGGCTACAAGAATAGGACTATAGGAATGGCATGAACTCTGATAAGAAGGTGTAGTTTTTGTAATCCCTTACCACTCAGGAGTCATGTGACTAGAGGTGACAGGATTTGTGGCTTCTCTAGCTGTTCCTATAATAGCATCACTATTGTAGATTGTTTTTGTAAGATTTTTTTTCCAGAAGGATCCTACCAGGACCAGTGAGTGACCCATGACTCAACTGGTCCTGAGGCCCCACCCAGAGGTGAACTCAGTGCATGAGAACCATTTTTCATACCTCTATGATTTTATCACCAACCAATCAGCAACATCCATTGCCTAGCTCGCTGCTCACCAAGTTGTCCATAAAAACCCTAACCTTGAGCCTTTACGGAGACTGATTTTAGTGATAACTTCAGTTCTCTCCCATCGGCCAGACTGGCGTCAATTAAAGTCTTTCTCTACTGCAATGCCACAGTCTTGCTGAATTGATTTTGTCTGTGCAGTGGGCAGGAAGAACTCATCGGGTGATTATTATATCATGGCAAATCCTATTTATTCCGTTTTTGTTACTCCACAGATTTTCTGGTGGGGGAAGAGGGTCAGGGAGAATATAGTATTTCAAAGCAACCCTCAAGCATATTGCTGTATGTAAATCTGAGTCTCCTTTTAAATATCTCTAGATGAATTCCAATTTTTCCACATGGTTCCTAAATATAGCAAACATTCAAAAGGTTTTTCCCCATTAATCTGAGAAATGATTGAGAGACTGCAGGAAGATGCCATGAACATGCTATGGGTTTTTCAGGTGTCAGCAGAAATCCTGTTTGTGAAACAGGTAGACACAGTTGTAGTCATGAATGATGGCCTGACCGTGTGCTGGCTGTGCTGCTTAATACTGGCCTTCCTCTACTATCTTCCAGCACCCAATAGGGATCTATATAAAAGACAAGGGACTGTGTGATGACAATTGCTTATACAAAACTCATAAAATTTGCATGCAATTTAAATACAGATTGAGCTACCAGTGGGCATGGTTCACTGACAAGCACTCTCATGCTGAGTCTGGGCATTGTGTCCTCAAAGGCTTGACCCCTCCATGGAGATCTTAGGAAGAAACACATGCAAAGAAAAATCCAACTCTGTTCTGCAGTCCTAGCTTCTGTAGCTTCACTTGTCCTCATGGTTTTGGAGTCAAGGCAAAGAAGAGAGTCATTTTACATGCGTGATCTCAGCAACCTCTACTGATGGCCCTTTCAAATGACTCTGAACCCATAAAGGGGATTAATGAATGGATTGAGGCTTCATTTAGCTAGATCTGCTCATGTATTTTTTTTTGTTTGTTTTAGTGTCTCGTTATCAAAAGAAGGTACTTGAGAGATTAGGGCCTGAACAGATGTTAGAATGAATAGTTGATATTTAAAACATAATTTTTGATGACTTATCCATTCCTTTATTCAGTTTATATTAGGTTTGTGCAAAACTAGTTGTGGTTTTGGAAATAAAATTAATGACAAAAACCTGCCAGGCATGGTGGCTCATGCCTGTAATGCCAGCACTTTGGGAGGCCAAGGCAGGTGGATCACCAGAGGTGAGGAGTTTGAGACCAACCTGGCCAACATGGTGAAACCCTGTCTCTACTAAAAGTACAAAAAAATTAGCTGGGCATGGTGGCAGGTGCCTGTAATCCCAGCTACTTGGGAGGCTGAGGCAGGAGAATCACTTTAACCCAGGAGGTAAAGGTTTCAGTGAGCCGAGATAGTGCCGCTGCACTCCAGCCTGGGTGACAGAGCGAGACTCAGTCTCGAAAAAAAATAAACATAAAAAATGACAAAAACTTGTATTATTTTTGCACCAACCTGTTCTACATGCTGTTCAGCATTTTGGAGTTATGACGGGTAAGCAAAAAGACAAAGTCCCAGTCTTCGTGGAGTTTATGTCATAATGGGAGAGATAGATAATATGTAAATAAACAAATAATAGTAGTTGTATAAGCAATATAGAATAAGTGAAATGGTGATGAGATGAAGCCTGACTAGGAACAGAGAGGTAGTTACTTTAGATGAAAGAATGTATCAGTCAGGACTGGCAGGGTCAGTGCTACTCAAAGTGTGGTCTGAGAGCATCAGCATCACCTAGGAGGTTTTTAGAAATCCAAATTTCCAAAGATCTACAAGAAATTTGATCTAAAGATGCAAGACTTACTGAATCAATCTCTTTGGGAAAGGAGCTCTCTAGGTAAATCCTTTGTACCTAAAATTTGTGATGTACTGGGCCAGGTTATGTAATGATTCTGAAAACTGAGAGTTAAAAACAGTTTCATGTTACATGCTCATGATCCACCAGCAGGGGCCTCTTTTCTTCCTAGTCTTTTAGTGGCTCACGCTGCAGTAGCTGCCATCATTGAAAACATCCATGGTTGTTATGAGAACAAGAAGGGGGTGTTATAACTTGATGTTCCAGTAAGGAGGTGATACACATCACTTCTGTTCACAACCAACTGGAAAGTGGTAGTTCCATGACTGCACCTGATCCCAAGGGGCCCAGGAAGACCAATGCTACCATGTGCTTAGAAGGAGAAGCGTAACAGGTGAGCAGAAAAGGCTGGCTTGAAGCCACTTCATGAAAGTTGAGATTTGATGGATAAGCAAGAGCCAGCCCTGTAAAAAAATTTCAGAAAAAGGTAACAGCAAGTATGAAGGCCATGAATCAAGATTAAATAACTCTCTGCTCTTTGCTTATGTCCAGAGATAAAAGTAAATGGAAGTAAAAGGTAATTGATCCTATGAGCCCAGAGAAATTGTGCATTATTTCTATATGACTGCTAATGACTACAGAAGCTAATATCAAAAATCTAGTCTCATACCTTTGAGCTGTCAATACTCCATGTCCAATTATATATCCTATGGTTGCCTTTGAGACTGGTATGATTTAGGGAAGTGGTACTACATAGTAAGAAATACGTGGGCCTTGTTTCCAATCCTTGCTATGTCACTTAGCTACATGTTTGTGGGCAATTTGTTTAAGCTCTTTAACATTCAATTTGTTTTTCATCTGTAAAGTGGGATTGTAATACCTTCCTTTCAGGGTTATAACACAGATGAAGAAATCTGAGGGACCCTTCTAGTACAATTTGTGGCATTTGTGTCTAATAGCAGATTCAAAAGATATTATTCTTTGCGTCTAACAGTAGAGTCACAAGGTACTAAATAATGTTACTGATTTACAGTGGAAGAGATTCATTGAATCTTGGGAATTGAAAGGGATCCTAGAATCTCCTAGTTATTTTCCCATCTAATGCAGAATTCCACAGAAACTTGCTATCACTTGATCACATAATCATGCTGGAAACTCTAGTGAGAAAAAAATCCTTCCCTATTTGAGAAAGTTCCTTTCAATCCAACATTTCCCAAAATGTGTGTTTTGACGAGTTTATCAATATGGTTAATTTATGCTTGATTGAGGAATAATGTGTTGTAAGGAAATTTACAGAGTTCCAGGTTCAACAAAGTTATACAGATTTCTTTATTATACAGCTTTTTAGACCCCACCATATTTTCATAAGCATTGTGATTTTCTAAAAGAGTGCTATGCTGTGCGGTGTTTTTCTATGTAACATTTCCTCCCAAGGCGTCTTAGAGGACTACTGTTTTAAAAAAACTATGGTAAATACTGATATGAATATTAGACATCTCTTCTTTACACTGAAGCAAATTTAGTTGTCTAATAACTTGAATTGAAACCCTTTCTCTTCTTCTTCTTTTTTTTTTTTTTTTTTTGAGATGGAAGCTTCCTCTGTCGCCAGGCTGGAGTACAGTGGCACAATCTTGGCTCACTGCAACCTCTGCCACCAGGGTTCAAGTGATTTCCTTCCTCAGCCTCCCTGTAGCACCCACAACCATGCCCAGCTAATTTTTGTGCTTTTATTTTTTAGTAGAGATGAGGTTTTACCATGTGCGCCAGACTGGTCTCAAACTCCTGACCTCAAGTGATCCACCCGCCTTGGCCTCCCAAAGTGCTGGGTACTGGGATTACAGATGTGAGCCACTGCACCTGGCTGAAACCCTTTCTCCTGTCTCTGCTCTGTGGAATAACAGAAACATTTCTACACTGATTTCCACTCAACAGATCCCGTATAATCAATGCATGAATCAGAGAAATGGTTTGACATAAAATGGAATACATTTGTACGGTTGTTGCAATACACAAGGCCTTTCAATACTGAATATTTGTTTGACCCCTGTCATGCGTACAGATTGATTACCCAAAAAGCAGAGCTGAGAAAATATCTGTTATTTCTAATTAAACACTGAAGAAAGTATTTATCTGAAGAACAAGGAGATTGTGTGTAATCCTCTATGAGTGCTGTTCATGCCTCTCATTATTCAGTCACCCTCCTGCAGGCAATATTATATCATCTGGGAGTCCAGAATGAACAAGGCAGGAAAGTTAACGGACTGGCCAAGGCCACTAAGGGAGTCTGTGTGTCAGATTCCAAAATAGAAGGCAAAAGTTTCTGGCTCCTGTGGTCTCGGCTCACGAGCCATACCACATTTCCTAAGAGGTCATTTGATGCTGGGAGGGGAAGATGAACTGGCGACAGAATGAAAAGGTTTTAATGATACTCTTTCCCTTCTGTGACATCTTTGTGATGAGATCTTCTGATGTCTCCAAATCCACATTAGTTATGCAATGCAATCAGAAATTGCTGCAGTCATCAGAAGCATAGGATGGACAATTATAGATCTACTTTGAGCATTTATTTGAGTAGTGAGTAATCCTCTTGCAAAAAAAATGCCTTTACTCTTATAACTTGTCTTTGTAAAAGGTGAGGCATTATGGATGTAATGCAAAGAACTCTGGTATGGAAGTCAGGATACCTGAGCTCTAGGCCTAGCCGTGTGTCACTAGTAAGCACTATAGTCAGGAGCAAGACAATTCCTTCTCCAGAATCAGATTCCTTATCCTTAAAGCAGACACATTGAACAGATTACCTCTCAGTTTTATCCCACCTCTGCAGTACTATAAACATACCACCAAAGTTCTTTTCAGTGAGACGAATTCCTTTAAATTCTCAAAATCAGATATGTAGGAAGTAATTGTATTGCTGTGTTTACATCAATCTACATGTGACTCTGAGCTCTCATGTGGCCAACGTGACATTCAATCTCAGATGTCATTGGTGTTAACATTCCCCACACAGATGTATTAATATATTTCACTGCCTTTTTCAGTGCCAAAACATTAGCAAATTCTGGAATTATCAGCCATAGGACCACACTGGTAAGCATTAAAACGCCACTGTGCCCACTGGCCTGATGGCATGATACCCTGTGTCTCACGGCTCCTGTGTCATGCTTGAAGCATAAGTCTTCGTGCTAAGGCTGGAGCCAGCGTCTAAAGTCCTTCTTCCCTGGGAGTCATGAAGGCATTTCCTTCTTGATGACCTCCCCAGAAACTACCATAAAGGGTCTCTGCTGTCCTGAGTCCTCTGAATTTCTTGTCTTGTTCAACAATCTAAGAGAATAAAATTCTCTTTTTTAGTATTCCTCCAAGACGCTCTTCTTTCTCTCTGCCCTCTCCAAAAGATAAATAATCTCTGAAAAAAGTTTATATTTTAGAAAAGAAAAAAAGAACTTTTGTCTTCAAGTAGTTTCTGCCTTGTAGCTATACATATGCCTGAAGCAAGAAGATACTAAGAGCCTGGCTACCTGCTTAAAACAGAGGAAAAGAAAACATGGAAAGACAAACATAAATTAACAATTTGATAAATCATAATGACACATTTATAATAGACAACTTTGTAATCTATGAGGGAGAAAGAGAAAATCTTAAAACACTTGTTATTCATGAATGACATACTTTTAAGTACAGGATGCTTAAAGCAAAGATAAGCAAAAATGAAATTATATATTTAAACCATCTATGATTCAGTTTCTAATTGAAGGCTATTTTTAATATTTTGGTGTATATTTTCACACTTTATGCATATATACTATTACTGTTATTGTAATTAAAATAGCTACATGTATTGTTTGTTAAGATAAAAGAGGCATGCGGGAAATCTAATCCATAATAGATACAGAGGCCAAGTCTTTGGATAATGAAATATTTAAAAAAAAAACTAATATTTACTGAAGATTTAACATATCCCTATACCAATCCTGTGCAACATTCTTTAGGTGTATATTTTCACTCATTGTTTATATCAAGTCCATGAGGTTAGTATTCTTAGTAGATTCTGCTGGTCATCTGTAAGGTCTCCATCTTTCTCTCCCACTTTCTAACAGAACTGCAGTTTTTTTCTGGAATCCACCTCACTTCTTTGCAATCTGTGTCTCAAGGGAAGCTGTCACCACCTCTAACTTTGGGGATGGGCCCAATAGATGTAAGAGGAACTCCATTCCTGATTAGTTCAGTCATTCATTGTACTAAGTTCTGGACAACAAGACACAAAGGAAAGTTGGCTGGGTGATCTTCAGAATCCCAAGAGGAGGCGATTTCTTTCTCTTTTTTTCAGACATCGCTGATTGTGATGTAATGTGTCCTATTGTTTAATCGATTTTTTTAGTTGGCATTTCTGTTTATTGGAACTGCAAGGATCCCATCTAACAGACAGGATGAAGCTGAGGCTCAGGGGTTTCCTAGCTAATAAGACAGACTCTTATCTTGAGTCTGTCTGAGTCCACAGTCTCCACTCAGAAGTTTGAAATTTCTTTTTACTAATGAGTCACTGGTATTTCTGTGTTGGTGAACTTGCTGCTCTTGTCCTTTGGCAAGGCATGCTTTAAGCCCAATATAATTTTTGTTTTCTGTAATTTCAGATAAAATACTTGTGAGATGCTCTTTACATAGTTCTTATACTTATTCTTAAAGCTGCTACTTCTATTCGTGAATTAAATTCACCATTCTTGTTTGTTATTTTTATTGTTATAACTCTAGAAGGTAGCATTTCAATATTAATCCAACACATTTTAAAAACCGATGAGCTGGTTATCATCTATTATGTAAAACCATCCACCTGCAGGTGCCATCCTGATTTTTGTGTGTCTCAGGAAATCACTTACTGTATTTTGAATTGTGGTGATTTTTTTTCTTACCATTGTTGAGAAACTTATATTAATTTTTAAGTTTCTTGAAGACAAAGGCTGTGTACACTCATATTTTTATTATTTTAAGTCAGTAGATATTTGTTGGACTGAGTAGAATAGAACTCTGGTCAATTTTTGGGAAGTGTGGACCACAGACTTACATTTATTGAATGCTTAGCAAAATAGGTGGTAGGTACATTCCAAGGGCATATATGTCTAATATGTATATTAGATATGTATTATATATATTAGATATATAATACGATATATCTAATATGTATCTAATATAATATATCTTATATGTTACATATAAGATATATCTAATATATATTATATAAGATATATATATATCTTAATTATCAAATAATCTTATAGGTTAGATTTTATTATTTCCAGTTCACAGTTGAAGAAAAGTTGAGATGATAAATACCATTCATTCATGTATTCAGTTAGTGAGGAAATATTTCTTAAGCATAGCCTACCTGCCAGACACTGTGATAGTTGCTACAGATACAATGGTGAACAAGTTATAACTCCTGTCTTCAGAACATTATAGTTAAGGGACAAAGACAAAGAAGTAAAGAGCCAATTATTTTAGAGTGAGGTTTGAGAGGGAAGCACAGGGAGTGTTGAGAGTCAGGAAGAGAGACACTTGATTAAAATGTGGCAATTAGGAAGGGTTTCCATGTGAAAGTGACATCTAATTTGAATCCTAAAGAGAAAGTAAGAAGTGGCCAGGTAAAAGGAGAGGGAGGTGAGGCTAGACTTCAAGGGAGAAAGATGTCATGTACAAGTCTGTGCCTTAAGTTAGCATGACACACTCAGTGAGGGTAGAGTAACATTTGATGGGGAGCAAGAGATGTGTTTGAAAAGGTAAGTGTATATCAGATATTGAAGCACCTTAGTTGATGTGCTAAGAATCTTGAATTTTGCCTTGTAAGCATTTGGGAGCCATTTCGGGCAAAGGAATGAATTATCTTATTTCTATTTTAGAAGGAATAGAGAATATATTAGAGCAGGGTATGGCAAAGTTTTTCTTTAATGGACTATATAGTAAGTAATTTCTGCTTTATGGGCCGTAATGTTGCTGTTTTAACTACTCTGTCTTGCTACTGTTATTCTAGCACAAAAGCTACCATAGATAATATGTAAATAAATTGGCATAGCTATATCCCAAGAAAACTTTATTTGTGAAAATAGGCCAGATGTTGGATGTGGTCAGTGGGCTGTAGTTTGCTGAATCCTGGTTTAGAAGGAAGTGACAGTCAGGAGATACGAGGCTGTTATAGTAACCCAGTCAAGCAGTGGTGGCAGTCTAAAAGAACACAGAGATTATTCAGGTTAAAAACTAGGCAGATTTAAGAGGTATTAAGGAAACAGTATTCATCGTTTTCTTATATCTAGAGGATCTAGATATCACCAGGATCTAGAAATTAATTTAATCCACAAGTAGAAGAAGAAACGGGAGAAATAGAAATGGCTTTCAACTGACTCGTATGGAATTGGTAGATGACTGTGTTTCAACTGAAGACAGGGCTGAAATGGAAGAGCAGGCTGGTGGGGATGGGGCAGGGAAGAAAAATCCCATTTTAGATACATCAAGGATAAAATATGTGTCAATATCCAGATGGAGCTAGATGTCCATCTGGACAGTGGGCAGGTGGACATATTCCGGTTAGGTACTCAGGAGAGTAATTCAGGCTAGCCACCAAGATTTATTGATCATTAACATTTTTGAAGTATAATTAAAGGTAGAGGCATCAAAGAAATTTTCCAAGGAGAGTAAGAAGAAGAGAAGAGGCTTAGAAATGGATCCCAGAGAATCTTTATACCTAAGGTATAGGTGAAGAAAGTGATTTCCATGAAGGAAGCCATAGAGAGGTGTGCAGAAACGAGAAGTAATGCTGTGGAAGACAAAGGAATCGATCGAATAAAAGACAAAATCAACAGTATCTAATACTGTGTCCATGACTTTTTGGTCAGTGACTTTGGATGGAACAATATCAGAGCAGGAGTAGAGAGTAAATCCTTTTTTTCCTTTTGATCGATTATTTTTATTTTTTAATGTGTAGGAATTTATGGAATAAAGTAAATCCTATTTGTAGTGAATAGAGGAGTAGGGTAGAGGATGAGTGTTGACATCTCTTTTGAGAAATATGATTGTGAAGTGGAGCAAAGAAATAGATGGGGGTATGTGTGATGTGTTTTAATAAAAAGGGCAAGATTAGATAATATTTACATTCTAATAGGAGCATACTTTTCAAGAGGAAATATTGATAATGTATAAAAGCAGGGTCATTGATGGAGGAAGGTCTCAGAAAAGTGGTCAAAAATGGGTTCCAGGGACAAGGTTAAGCACATACCCATAGGCAGAAGAAAGGTCACAGCTCTTTTCATTGGGACAGGGAAGCAGGAGATAGGAAGGGTACCTAGTTTAGTAAGTTAGCAGGTGGGGAGTGGAGTTGGGACCTGAGGGAGATCTATTTTCTCTGAGAAGTTTGAGGTGGAGTCTTTGCTGAGAAAGGAGTCGTTACCACTGTTTGAAAGCTTGAAAGATATCAAGAGAGTTGAAAACAACTCCTTGGAAAACTCAAGAGGAAAATAAAATATTTTTGGCAGGTCTTCAGCTTAGACAAGTCAAAGCTAGTATTGGCATTAATCTCTCTAGGTCTGGAACCACTGTTTTGTCCATTACACCATACTGCCAGTAAGAACCTACGCAATTTTCTGATTTTCATGGAACTACATTAGTTACAAAAGACCACAGACATAGTGGTATCTACTTTTGAGGACTTGATCATTTATTCTAGTTTTTCTTACATAACATGTATGAAGCACTAGAAGAGGCTTGCCCAAAAGGTACTGTGTACATAGAGACTTCCATATGTCCCCATGTGCTGTGAAGACAGCAGACTGGATGGGGAAATATTTTAAGATGCAATTTCTCAACCCCTAGCAAACAGCCTACTAAGGCATGGTTCCAAGTGTTATGTGAAGAAGATAGCAGAAATAAAACAAAGATAAATGATAATCAAAGCAGGGATGCATGAGAACATTTTATCCTTACAAGAAGAGCAACATCTGAAGTGAAAATCTCAGAAATCGTCAAGAGCAGCTCACAATATCTTGCTTTCTTAGCATATTTGAGGGTTGTGAAAATGACCCTTTCATGAGCTACACTCCTTACACCAGAGAGAGAGAGAGAGAGAGAGAGAGAGAGAGAGAGAGAGGTGGGTTGAAAAATTTACTTGCTCTTTGAAAGTTTCTTTCTAACACTGTATTATTTATGGTCAATCTCTTTCTTTTGGCTCCATAAAGTAGATATTTATTAGCAAATTTGAAACAGTCCAGAGTAAACTCACAGGTCAGTGATAAATCCACACAGGCCAGGTGATGAGAATATATTCTGAGGCGAGCTCCCTTAGCTAACCCATGGATGAAAACACTAGAGGAAAGCTTTATTGATGTTTCCTGGTGGAGTGTATTAATTCATCTAATCCAATATTGTATGAACCACTCTCTTATTATACTGATAAACAGGGTTTGTTCTTATAAACTGGTTGGGTTCTTCTAATGTGCATCACCAGGAGAAAAACATCAGAGGAAGTATGTACAAGTTGGAATTAGAATAGATATTATAATTTACTTTTTTGGGGTGGGCAGGGAGGGTGTCTATAAATGACAGAACATTTCATCCAGTCAGTATTTATCAGTGTACATAGACTTGGTTATTTTGGACTGGCCAATTATGCACTACATTAATATTTTATGCACAGCACACTACATTTCATAGTGTCACTAAAATTAAATCTGACTTCTACAAACACTGGCAGCAAACCAAGTCATGTAAAACGTGGCTTTAGCATCATTCACTGGCATCTCTACTCTGTTCTAATCATCTCCAGTTCAAAGCAGCAGAAGGCCACATTTCTCCCCATAATAATTTGGTAACTTAGATAATGTTTCGAACATGAAGGTTTGACCTTTCCTCAAACTGAAGGTTAAAGTTCCCCTTCCTTCAGGATTCCGTCACTGAGGTGATGCTCTCAGGAACTGTAGAGCTATGGTTAGCTATGGGGGATAGGCAGTTCCCAGCTTCCTCTTCTGTGTATGATCCACCCTCTGGGAGGTCAAGGGGTTACTTTCAGGTTGAGAACCACAACTGTAGAGAATGGTGAGACTGGGAAATATTTGTAAAGCATTTTCTCTATTAGTGAACGATTATCAATGTTATATATGTACATGTATAAATTTATGATTGCTAAAGAAAAAACAATTAGCCAAGTCATAAACTATTCTTTTCTTCATATTTTAATACTAATTTCCCAAATGCTTTGTAAGAGCCTTAGCCTTGTTTGGAGTTTTTAGTGTCCATAAATAAATGACAATTTATTTTCGATCTTACCAGATCTTGCTTTTCCTGTCTCGAAGCCAGCTGAGCCCACACTTTCACAGGTGGACAGCTCTGTTCTAGACTTTTATGTCTTAAGCCATAAGTCAAAAGAAAAATTTACAAAATATGAAATCAATCTTTTTACTGAAGTTGTTTTTAAGGCATTGTTTCAATCTATATTACATGTTATTTTAATTGATCTTTATTGCTGTTACTTAATAGTTATTTAAAGGGTTAATGGTTAAAATTATTTCTTTAAGTTGCATTTGAATGTATTACTGTATTAGTCAATTTTCATGCTGTTAATAAATTACCTGAGACTGGGTAATTTATGAAGGAAAGAGGTTCAGTTGGCTCACAGTTTATCATGACTGGGGAGACCTCAGGAAACTTACAATCATGGCAGAAGGGGAAGCAAACATGTCCTTCTTCACATGGCAGCAGCCAGGAGAAGTGCAGAGCAAAACGGGAAAAAGCCCCTTATAAAATCATCAGATCTCATGAGAATTCAATCACTATCATGAGAATTCAGTCACTATCATGAGAATTCAATCACTATCATGAGAACAGGGTGGGGAAAACCACTCCCATGATTCAGTTATCTCCATCTGTTCCCTCCCACAACACATGGGGATTATGGGAACTACAATGTAAGGTAAGATTTGGGTAGGGACACAGCCAAACCGTATCAATTAAAGAGATGATTCCGGAGATTATTTTTTACTTCAGCAAGATGCAAAAATTTTAAAACTCTAAAGTTAAAAAAAAAATGTTAAATGCAAATTATTGTAAACATAAAGTACAAAAACCAATCATATAATGCAGAGGTCCCTGACCTTTTTGGCACTAGGAACCGGTTTGTGGAAGACAGTTTTGTCATAGGTCAGGGGTAGGTGGTTTTGAGATGATTCAAGTGCATTACATTTATTGTGCACTTTATTTCTATTATTATTACATTGTAATAGATAATGAAATAATTATACAACTCACCATAATGCAGAATCAGTGGGATCCCTGAGCTTGTTTTCCTGCAACTAAACGGTCCTATCTGGAGGTGATGGGAGACAGTGACAGATCATCAGGCGTTAGATTCTCAAAAGGAGTGTGCAACCTAGATCTCTTATATGCACAGTTCACAATAGGGTTTGTGCTTCTGTGAGAATCTAATGTCCATGGCTGGTGATCTGACAGGAGGCAGAACTCAGGCGGTAATGCCAACAATGGGGAGTAGCTGTAAATACAGGTGAAGCTTCACTAGCTTGCTTGCTACTTGACTTCTGCTGTGCAGCCCAGTTGCTAATGAGGTCATGCACCGATACCAGGATTGGGGACCCCTGATATAATGGACTCTTGTGTCATCACCATTGAGATTAAACAATTGACAATTTTTAGTATTTGTTTTAGAAAGGATATTTGGGATCTGAACAATATGATAAACAAGCTTTATGAAGGAATGAGGATAGCTTTGTTTCAACTGTTATTCTTTGATTTCTTTCTGTTATCTCATTAAGCCTAAGCCAGCTAGTGTCTTCCATATGATGTTGAATAGGAGAAGTGATGGCCAGCATTGTTGTCTTATTTTTGCTTTTAAGGGAAATGCTTCAAATACTTTACCATTAAATTTGCTGTAAGGCTTAGGGAAATATATTTTACCATATTAAAGACGTTTCCTTCAATTCCTGATGCTCTGAGTGCCCCACCCCCCATCATCATCTAGGAACAGGTATTGAATTTGATCACATATTTAATTTTTTCCAGAAGTGAAGATGTTAATGTGACATTTTGCTTCTACAACCTGTTAGTGTAGATAATTACATGAAAAAGTTTTCTAATACTATTTTGTTTTCTAGGTAAAAATGATTTTTCCATGATGCATGTGTATGGAAACAGCTCCCTCATGGCTGCTGGTGACCTTGAACATGTTTACATAGACCAGAAGGGCAAAGGTTTGCAAAATAGCTTATCTGAGTCTTCCAAGATCACCTTGTGATCCGCAGAATGCTAGAGGATAGGAGAGTTGGGAGGTGATGCCTCCTACTCACCTCCTAGCTCCCTGCTGAGGCAATAATGGGATAGTTTCTCCTGCCTTCCTGGGTTCTTTTGAGGCATGAGGTTTCCTATCTGGTCTTCTTTAGAAAAGAGCCACAGAGCATAAAACAGCTTAGCTGCAGTGGATATCCCACAACTTGTGTGGCAATCATTGGATTGGCTCTTTGCTCCAGTGCTGTCACTTTTGGTGTGTGGACAAGGACCATGGAGAGTTGGCACCTTTGACTACTCTTCCTTTCACTGTCTTTGTAAGTACATTTCCTGAAATGAAAAGTGGCTTCAAGTGTCTTTACTGATCATAACTGTCAGGCCTTGGCTGTGGCCTTGCCTTGTCTTATGTGCTTGACAGAATCTTTGAAACATTACTGGATTAAGTTAGCTAAATATTTTGCTTAGGGTTTTTGAGGATCTCTTCAACAGAAAATAGGTCTAAAATATTTATTTTATGTGTTGTCTTTGTGTTGAATATCTCTATGTATTACTGATCTGATAAAACAGAGAGCTCTTTTTCTTCCTATGCTCTGGAGTAATTTGTACTAGACTTGAATTACTTGTTACTTGTCTATTAGATGAACTCATCTAAAAGCATCTCTAGACCTGATAGATTCCTTTGATTGGAGAAAGAAGATATTTTACTACCAATCTAATATATTTAGTAGCTATAAGTCTATTCATATTTTCTATTCCTTCAATTGTGTTAACTCCTCCCTTCTTACATAATGTCCATTTTATATAGTGGCTTACAGTTATTTATAGACTTTTATTTTTATTCCATTTATTTTCATCTTTACTGATTTTTTTAGTATTTCATAAGACTTCTTTTGTGGCCCAGTATAGCTTCCGGTTTTATAAAGGTTCCAAATGTGTTTGAAATATGTATTCCTTAACTTTTATTTTCTTTTTTTGACACTGGGTCGCACTCTGTTGCCCAGGCTATAGTGCAGTGGCTAATCACGGCTCACTGCAGCCTTGATCTCCAGGCCCAAGCAATCCTCTTACCTCAGCTTTCCAAGTAGCCAGGGTACAGGTACACTCTACCACACCCACCTAATTAGGTTTTATTTGGTTAAAAGTTTTTATTTTTTTTTATTTTTAGAAGAGTTGAGTCTCTCTATGTTGCCCAGTCTGGTCTCAAACTTCTAGGTGCAAGTGATCCTCCCACCTTGGCCTCCCAAAGTGCTGAGAGTACAGGCATGAACCACTGTGCCTGGCCTTCTCTGACTTTTTAAGGCAGTGTTCTATATGTATCTGGTAAAACAAAGTTGATTATGTTGTTCATATCTATGATATTCTACATTGCTTGGTGAACCCTTATTTGCTAAGATAGAAATGTTAAAAATCTTAGACAAGGTCTGAGTTTGGGTATGACCTAAAATGACTCTAGTAAAAAACAATATTATTTTGCCTTCCTCATAGTTTGGGAGTATCAGATATATGTGAAATGCTCTATATAGTATAAATTATTGAGCAAATATAAGGTACTAGATATATATGTATGTTGTGTAGGTGGGCAGTTCAGACAGTATCACACAGGAAGAGCCACGTGGGAGATGCCAGGTGCCCTGAGGTGCAGACAGTGGTGGTGATCATTCTGAGTGCATCACATGGCTCCATTCTGCAGTGGCCGTGCTGCTTGGGTTGTATTGATTCCACCGTTCCTGTTTGCAGGCAAGATCGCTAGTTGGTTTAAGTATTTTGTACCTTGATAAAACTGTTGGTGCAAAGGGTATTTACCTGTCTACTGTGACTTATAGTATGCAAATGACCTAAGATGTGTAACTCAGAGCAAAGCTCATGACTTTAAAAAAAAAATAGACATGAAAATAAATGCTCTTTTTCCTTCTTTAGCCTCAGTAGTTGCTGGCAGCCATGTTTTCACCAGCAGATAATCTAGCTTGTGTGTGAAACTGACACACAGAAGAGTGCAAAGTCAAGAGAACTCCTTGTTCTCAAACTGTGCTTGAAGACACTCTCTGGACTTAATAGAAACTTAAGCCACTGTGTTTCCTTATTGTCTAAACAGATTGATTGGATTTTATGTTGCTTACAATACATAGGATCCTAATTGACAACCAAGAGACGAAAGGGTAGAGAAGGAGAAAATCAAATTTTCTCTGAATGACTTAAGTAAACCCTATTCCAAAAGGAGATGAGTTAATGTGATATGGAAATCAATAACCCGTGTCTTCCATTTGTCTCGAAAGGTTACTGTTGATATTTAGTTTAACTTTATCTTGCTTATAAAACATTTGAAAGTTGAGGAAAAAATACAATGTGAATTGCCTTTCGCTTCTGTGGTAAAGAGAACAGCTACACACAGAAAGCACTCCTCATAGAGGATCAGTGAACTTTCTCTAGCATAAGCCATAGTGAGACATCTGAGATGTAGGAAAAATAATAATGGCAAACATTTGTAACGTGCTTACTATATGTGAGGCATTTTCTAATTGCTTTATACATGGTAAGCCACTTAAGGATCACAACCAGCTGGGCGTGGTGGCTCATGCCTGTAATCCCAGCACATTGTGGGGCTGAGGCAGGAGGAATGCTCAAGCCCAGGAGTTTGAGATCAGCCTGGGAAACACAGGGAGACCCCGATCTCTACAAAAAAAAAAAAAAAAAAAAAAAATTAAACATTGGCCAGGCCTGTAATCTTAGCTAGTGAGGTGGCTGCGGTGGGAGGATCACTTGAGCCCAGAAAGTTGAAGCCGCAGTGAGCCATGATTGTGCCACTGGACTCCAGCCTGGGAGACAAAGCAAGACCCTGTGTCAAACAAAACAAAACACAAGCATTCTTTGAGGTTGGTACTCTTATTATACCCATTTCACAGATGAGGAAAGGGAGGTACAGAGAGGTTAAGTATGTAGTAAAGCTGGGATTTGAACTCAAGTAGTTTGTCTCCAAAGTCCATGTTCTTAGCTGTTATTCTATCTTGTGATATTTAAGGGAAAGTTAGTTGATTTTAGAAAAAGCATGCTAGAAACCTGTACTGAATATATGGAATATTCTTTACCTCAGTCCCTCTACTTCCTATGCCCTTCCCTACTGTTCATCTGTTCATATAATTCAATTTGCATTTTTGATTAGGAGTGGCAATAATAATGTATTTTTCAGAGGGTGCGGAGGGAGAATCGGGTGAATTTGGGAAAGAAAAGTGATAAAACAGAGAACCCAACTTTATCAACTACTATTTACTATATTGCAAATGACAGAAAATGTAGCTCAATTGTGCTTAAAATGGGTATAATTTATGAGATCACATAACTGGAAAATCTTAGAATGAATTTCTGGTTTGCAACAGCAGTTTGACAATGACCATCAAAGTCTCTTTTCCTTTCCAAGTCTGTATTATGCCTTCTCGGGTTTAGACTCATTGTTACGCTGTTTTCCTTTAAGGAGGAGAAATGGTCTCTAGGATTTCTGAGTGTCACACTCACATCCTTTCAGACTAAAGAAGAGAGACTGGGTTTCCCAAATATGTTTAGCAAACGCTTTCTTAATTCTCATTGGCATACAGTGTGGATCATCTGGCCACTTCAAGCTGGGGCCAGGACATAGGATTATATAGATTTGTTTGAACCTGTGAACCATGCCCCCATCAAATGCCTTAGGCAGACTGAACTTCTCCCACCTCACATGAAAGCAGTATGATAATAGAAGTGGAGTAGTTAACAAGAGAAATGGGTGTGGGTATCGAAGAATAATCACGGTCCACTAGATTTAGCTTTAGCTAATAATTGACAGCATATTTGGTCAGTGACTCTATACCATGAGTCAGTAAAATTTAGCCTAGGAACCAAATCTAGTTTGCCATGTTTTTGTACAGCTTGTAAGCTAAGCACTTTTTAAAATTGTAGTAAAATACACATAAAAATTTACCATCACAACCATTTTAAAATATACTTTTCATTAGCATTAAGTATATTAACAAGCAACGTTCCACAACCGTCACCGCTATCTAGTTCCAGAACTTTTTTATCACTCCAAAAGGAAACCCCAGACCCAGTAAGTAGTTGGTCTCCACACCCGACAACCTCCACCCACTGGCAACCACTCATCTGCTTTCAGTCTCTATAGATTGGCCTACTCTGGATATGTCATATATAAATGGAGTCATACAATACGTGGCCTTTTGTGTCTGGCTTCTCTTAGTAATGTTTTCAAGGCTCACCCATGTTGTAGCATGTATCAGTACTTCATTTCTTTCTATGGTTAATAACATTGTATGAATATACCACCTTTTGTTTATCCATTCATCTGTTGCTGGACATTTGGGTTGTTTCCACCTTTTGGCTTGGAGCTGCTATAGACATTTGAGTATATGTTTACCTGTTTTCAGTTCTTTTTTGGTACATACCTAGGAATTACTGGGTCATATGGTAATTCTGTATGAACCTATTGAGTAACCTAAGAATGTTTTTACATGTTTAGGTGTTTGAAAAATAAGTCAAAAGAAAAATGTTTTATGACATGTAAAACATTTAAAAATTCAAATTTTAATGTGCATAAATGAAGTTTTATTGGAATACAGCCATGCTCATTTACTTATCTATTGTCTACAGCTGCTTTTGTGCTATAATAGAGGGTGCATGATTTGTAGAGAACTATATAACAAAAATAAAATGGACTAAAAACAAGTCTGCTTTTTGTTATTACTATGCACTAGCAATTCTAATTAATGTTAGTTATTTTCCTTCCAAGTATCTTTTTGAGTTCGAGTTATTTTATTTATTTATTTATTTATTTATTTATTTATTTATGAGACGGAGTCTTGCTCTGTCACCCAGGCTGGAGTGCAGTGGTGCGATTTCAGCTCACTGCAAGTTCCACCTCTTGGGTTCGCGCCATTCTCTTGCCTCAGCCTCCAGAGTAGGTGGGACTACAGGCACCCACCACCACACCTGGCGAATTGTTTTTTGTATTTTTAGTAGAGACAGGGTTTCACCTTGTCAGCCAGAATGGTCTCCATCTCCTGACCTCGTGATCCACCTGCCTCGGCCTCCCAAAGTGCTGGGATTACAGGTGTGAGCCACCGTACCCGGCCTCGAATTCTTAAAAATAGTTGTGCTTACTCCTGAATTTTAATAATATTTGTGTAAACTTCAAATTTGTACATTTCAATTACTTATCTTTTAATGAACATTGTATTGTACATGAAAGTTAATTTGGAGAACTATTTCATAGTCACACACACCCCCCCACACACACACACAGACATGTAGCCAACTATATGTATGTGTTTCAATAGTAGTAAGTTCACGATAGCTTAAAATCACTCAAGCTTGCCTTAGGAGCAGTTCATGTCTCCAGCCCCCATGGAACTACATATCTTTATGTTTAAGTGGCATATTCAAAATTAGCAATGAGAGCACAGTATTTATAAAGACCAAAAAACCAGAACATGTTACTTTACTTCTGTCATTCAATCTGACCACTTACAGTTTAAATTTGTAAAACTATACAATCTGAAAGCTGTAGTATTTTTGTCTGGTTAGGTGCAAATTTCAGTTTAGAAATGAAATTTCATGGAATTTGTCTTTAAAACTGAATTTTATTCTTTTTGAAATTGCTAATAGTCTTCAAAGTAAAGAGCAATTCAAGAAAAGTATTATTACTAATTATTCCATGATTATAACAAAATACAATGTGCTAGGCACACCACTGAGTAAACCTTTGGAGAGTAAATTGCAGATGTCATAACATATCATCCCTAAATCATGCAACATGCAATTTCTAGAATACAGATGTTCTTTAACATAACTGTAGTGATATTATCAAACCTAAGCAAGTTAACAATTATTTCCAGATATATAGCATTCAGTTAATATTCAAATATCTTCAGTTGTCTCTAGCATTCAATCAAGATTCATGCATTGTCTTTGGTCATTATGATACTATAGCTTTTTATTTTTTTAATGGATAATTTCAAACATAGTGGGTGCAGTGGCTCATATCTATAATTCCAACACTTTGGGAGGCCAAGGCAGGAGGACTGCTTGAGCCCGGGAATTCAAGACCAGCCTGGGCAACACAGTGAGACCCTGTCTCTACAAAAAATACAAAAATTAGCTAGGTGTAGGGGCATGTGCCTTTAGTCCCAGGTGGAAGGACCACTTGAGCCTAGGAGGTCATGGAGGCTGCAGTGAGCCAAGGTCATGCCACTGCACTCCAGCCCAAGGGACAGAGAAGAATGCTGTCTCCAAAAAAACAAAACAAAACAACCCGAAAATTAACAAAAAAACACAAATGGCCAATCTGTTTTAACTTCCAGTTTTTACCCCTTCATCCCCAGCCATGAATACTTTTTTATTTTTTATTTTTTTATTTTTCTGAGACAGAGTCTCGCTCTGTCGCCCAGGCTGGAGTGCAGTGGCGCGATCTTGGCTCACTGCAAGCTCTGCCTCCTGGTTTCATGCCATTTTCCTGCCTCAGCCTCCCGAGTAGCTGGGACTACAGGCGCCCGCCACCATGCCTGGCTAAGTTTTTGTATTTTTTGTAGAGACAGGGTTTCACCTTGTCAGCCAGGATGATCTCCATATCCTGACCTCGTGATCTGCCCACCTTGGCCTCCCAAAGTGCTGGGTTTACAGGCGTGAGCCACTGTGCCCAGCCCAACCATGAATACTTTTTAAGGCCAACTTTACACCTTATATGTTTCAGTATATATCACTAAAAGATAAAAATTTTGTAACATAACCACCATACTATGACACACTTAAACATTAGTAGTTCCTTAATATCATCAAAAAACAGCATTCACGTTTTGTCAACTATCATATAAATGTCTAAAGAATTTGCTGCAGTCAGAATTCAAACAAATGTTGCATCATATTTAGTTGCTGTATATAAGTTTCTTAACTGTCTTTTAATCTATAATTACCTTTTTTTGCTTTTTCTACAAATTGTGGATTCTAGGTAGTGATTTATAGATTGAATGGTCATCCAAACTGGGACACTTTTGAGGGAGAAAAGTGATAGTATTAAAATGACACCAGGATGGTAAGTGTGTACCAGGGCACTATTTAGCAAAGAGTGCTATGTGGTTACTCTAAAGATATGTGTTGTACCATCTTTCAGCTTTTCTATATGTTTCAAAGTTTTCAGAATAATAAAACATGGAAAATATTGATGTTCTGAAAGGAAAACAATTGGTTATTTGCTATTATCATACTTTGTCCTTAATGCAGGGGGAAATTTTAAAAGAATAGCAATAAAATGTTGAAACCTTTAAATGAGAAGCAAAGATGAAGCATTAATGAGATACCTAACTTATAAAACATCACTTTATTTTGTTCTCTCATTCATTCATGCAACATATTTAACTATCCATCTCCATATTTTATGTAGGGTTGATGATGAAAGAAACATGTTTTTAGCCATACAAAGTTTACAATCTATAAAAGGAACTAGACATTGAATATAGGAAAAACACAAAAATACAGGACATCAAAGAAAGTCCTTTTTTAAAAAAAATATGACCAAGAAGATTATACCTGAATGTTTTAGATATGAGATTTTCCTTTGGAAGAGAAATTTAGTCTACTTTGTCTTTAACAATCTTTTGTATTACTGACAGACTACAAAAATTCTTGTTTCTTATAAATCACCAAACTTAATCCAGTTCTTGCCTTCTGGTTTTTCCTCCACTATTCTCCCTTTAGCTTATCCCTGATCACATTAACAAGCCAGGACCAGTATTGTTCCTAATCCCAAGTAATTAAATGGTTTTGTTCAAAGTTCGATGTAAATAGTCAGGAGCGATTGTCAACAGTATTTTAACATTAAAGAACATAAAAGTGGGTGGTATTCTTTTTTAATATAATTTTTTTTTAGTTGTAGCAAGAAATTAAGGATCTCATTTCACAGGTTAAGGCAGGGAAGATGAAAAGAAATACATTGTCTTTCAATAAACGCAAACTTCCTCATCTTTGCCTTATTTCACGGACATCTGAACTGTTAAAAAGGCCTATGGGAAAGTTATAACATGTAACCAAACAAATATATATGTGCCTTTAATATAATTTAAGACTTTCCAGACATACGGCTTTTTGCAGCATGTAAGTTGAGTGTACTGAGATTTCTTCACTTGCAACTTAAAAAACGAGGAAAGCTACCACCTAACCTCTGAGAGGCTGCCTGGCATTCTCATCCAGGCCTTGGTGTTCTCTGTGGGATGTAATCTCATAGAAAACCAACAATGGACAGGCCCACTCAGTGACCACAAATAAGTGGAACAAAAGCAAGGTCATTCTTGCAATTTTGTCTAATACAAAAACAAAGTCACATGAAACCACACAAATACATCCCCCTGTCCTAGCTAATACAAGGGACTAACGTTGCTTTACCAATTACAGCTTTAGTCTAGCCTAGATCTTCTTTTCCTTCTAGATAAGAACTATTAAGATACAAAATTACAGAATCTCCTCTGACAACATTCAATCTAGAGATGGTTCGACATTATGGAATTCTCCCCAAAATCACCTAACGTGAATCCAAATCCTGCAAGTCCTTTCCAACATGCTCTCTTTTATGTACCCCACAGTTCCCCATCAGCACATTCTTCTTCATGGCAGTGAGAAACATACCCAACTTATTCAACGACAGATGTGTTCCTGGTGAATTTTTGCCAGAAAATACTAACGATCTAACGTACACATTGATTTGTGGAAAGTGGAATGCCAAGGCCTTTTTCTCAATGAAGAAATTATCATGTGTAAGCCATAAACAGGGCTTCATCCAGTTCATGTCATGTATAAAATTTCTTTTTTTTTTTTTTTTTTAATTTATTTATTATTATTATACTTTAAGTTGTAGGGTACATGTGCATAACGTGCAGGTTTGTTACATATGTATACTTGTGCCATGTTGGTCTGCTGCACCCATCAACTCGTCATTTACATCAGGTATAACTCCCAATGCAATCCCTCCCCCCTCCCCCCTCCCCATGATAGGCCCCGGTGTGTGATGTTCCCCTTAAAAAATTAATTTACTCATGAAAATTAATGATTCCAATTTGGCTTTCAAAACCCTCTGAAGGAGTGTGTCCAGTAGGCCACTTGATTATTTTTTTGGTGACCATTAGCCCATTTCTGACCACAGTGGCTCTTCCAAATACATTATTGTCAGTACTAGATGACACAGGCATGAAACAGATTAGATTATCTTTCAGTGGCTCCCTGTAGTTTTAGTAATAAAGTTTAGCTCCTCTCCTAGGCTAGAGAAGCTGTGGTTCTGGCCTGGCTTAACTCTCCCACCTTCTCTCCCTCAATTCTCACCCTGAAATATGTTGGGCTTCCCTAATATCCAGCTACGTTTAGCTACTTTCTTTTCAGTTTTACTTTGGAATCCTGGTCGTGAATGTAGTGGTAGAGTGAGGTTGGCCCAGTGGGGTGATGATGTTACTGATGGAAGGATGGAGGACGCCAACACAGACAAAGAATATGAGTTCCGGTTGAAAGTATACTAGGGAAAGGGCTCAGCTGTCTTCCACCAACAAAATCTGAAGCAGATGCTCTTTCAGAGAGGGGCAGTCTCCTTGGTCTCCAGCTTCCAGCCAACTTCTTTGCTCCCTCAGGGGTATCAACTCAGCAGTCCTGGTCTTTGTGTCTTTTAGAAACATTTCTTACATCTCAGCCAGAGTATGAAAGAAAATATATTGATGTTTCTACGGTAACTTTGAATTACCTAATGAAGGCGAGGAAATGTATCAATTAAACAAATTTGGGTTACTTTATGTTCATTTTTCACTTCAATGATTTGCTCTAATTATAAACCCTTCTTTTAAGGCATATTAGAAATTTGGCATTGGTCAATTGCCTCACAATAGTAAATAATGATCATTGTTTTTTCTCGTGTGTGTTTTTTAGCACACGCTACAATTTTATCCTTTGTAATTATTATGGACTCATGGTCTTTCACTGACAACCGGTACCAATCAACCTCTGAAATGCAGCTACTTTTGAAAGTATTCTCACTTTCGAGCAAGGTTTCTCCCAGGCTTGTTTTGATTTTTCCCATTTTGAAGCTATTCACCATGGGGCTTTGGTTCCTTTTAGTGGGGGATAGTTAGAGACCAAAATCTGGGTGCTAGGGTTCACATTACATCATTTTACATGGACACTGGGTCATAGCACAGTGACTCAGGGGCTACCAGCCACTCAGTTCACAGAGGCAGAAAATTATATTTTTAAATAAAAATTCATTTCTTGTATTTGCAATTTGTTTACAGTTATTTTTGTTGCTCTAATTTGAGAGTGTATCTGTTCATTGTTTTATTTTTCCCCTTTCCACTAATCTTGGTGTTACATATACATAATGGCATTATGAATATACAGCATTATTCTAAATTAAAAGTTATTCTGAATTACAACATTATTCTAAATTACAGCATTATTCTAAATTACAGTGTCACATGAGAGAGAGGAGGCTGGGCAAAGAAGACTTTAGATGTCTACTAAAAATATCTTCTTTGCAAGGCTATTGTGATGAATAGACACAACATATGTAAAGCTCCAGACCACAGTGTTGACAGAATACCTGCTAATTGTTGATATTATTGCCAGAAATAATTTTAGCAATAGAGCACTCTATTCATTTTTTTATTTTATGGTTTTAGGGTGGGAGACAATGGAACATAGCTTGAAGGATTTTTAAATAACAGCTCAATTGCAATATGATTCACATGCCACACAATTCCCCCATTTAAGGTGTGTAATTCAATGAATTTTAGTATATTCACAGAGTTGTATAACTAACACCAAAATAAATTTTAGAACATTGTTATCCTACCAAAAAAAAAAAAATCTACCTGTTAGCGTTCACTTCCCATTTTCCCCAACCACCTCAGCCCAAGACAACCATTAATCTCCTCTATATCTCAATATATTTGCCTATTCTGGGCATTTTCTATAAATGGATCATTCACTCTATGATTGTATGACTGGCTTCTTTCATTTAGCATAATGTTTTTAAGGGTCAGCCATATTGTAGCATGTATCAGTACTCCATTCTTTTTTATGGTTGAATGATATTTCACTGTATGGATATAACACAATTTGTTTAGCCATTCATCAGTTGACAGACCTTTGGGTTGTTTCTACTATTGTCTATTGTGAATAATGCTACTGTGAACATTCATATACAGATGTTTGTGGAGACATATGTTTTCGTTTCTCTAGTATACACTTAGGAGTGGAATAGCTAAATCATGTAGTTACTCTACTTTTAGCCTTTTGAGGAACTGCCAGACTTTTTAAACAGGGCTGCACCATTTTACATTCAGCCTAAAGGATTTTACTGTGCTGCAGTCATTTATTTTGTTAGATTTGGACACTCATTTTTGTTACTCTTAATTTCAAAGGGCTGATGTGTATGATTGTATCAAAAGTGTATGAAAGGAATATAACTATTTATAAGCATTTTGATGAAGAGTCACACCTGGTAGATTCAGAACAAACTGCAGTGCATAGAAGATGAAGCAGGAGTAAGAAGGAAAGGGTTTCCCAGTTGGGTGAGGCTGATGAATCCTGTTACAATCTAAAGGTCAGAGAAGGTCAAGCATGGCCCCTGGGACTTAATGGCTAAGACTGGGAAAAATGAAACCAGTGTATGGATGTAAATAGAGAAAAATATCTGAGGTAAGTGGGCAAAAAAGAGCAAATTAGCAATTTTATAAGCCATGATTTTTAAATTAATAAAAAGGAAATCCAATTAAGGGTCAGAAGTATGGCTGATATAGGAAAGTAGCTTTGGTATAGTGGAAAGCATTCCAGATTTGGGGCAGAAGCCATGGACTCCATTCATTCCTTTAGCACATATGAACAATATGACCTTGGGAAAGTCACTTGACCCCGTCTGTGCTCAATTACTATTTTGTGCACATCTCTATCGTGGCCCTTATTGTATTATATCATTGTGAGCCATTGCAGTTTTGCAGCTTGCCACTCACCTTAGTGGAATTTTGCTATGAAAGGACAAGATTTAATACCAGACCCTTCCTCAGTAACTTCTATGTGTTTATCCTTTTCTTCTTTATGCTCTAGTGGAGCAGAGATTGGTATTTTCCCCTGTCTTGAAGTTAATTTGAGTCACTCCTCAGTATTGAAGAGTAGTCTCTTCCCATAGTTAGTGTGACACCAGGTTCCCATCTGGGGGCTTTGTATTTCAGGTTTCATCAGGCATCCCATAGTGCAGTTATCTCTGCACCAGCATAAATAAGATCTACCTCTGCCTGAACTGGCCTAGAGACTTGCAGATGATGCCAGCCTTCTGTTGGAGATACAGGAAGGAAATGCTTCATGATGTTATGAGCCTTGAGGATAGTAGCTTTGACCTACTAAATTCAGACTTTGAGCTTCCATGGGGATGACTTCAGTGTAGATAAGATGAATGGAAAAGAAAATATTCAGCAACCATTTTGATGACCTTCAAACTCGAACCTAATTGCCAGCCAGCTTTTCAGTAAGAATGCTGAGCTGTAGTAGTTCAGTATCCTATCAGGTTATACGGACCCATTTGATAAGCCCCTCCCCATTTATTTTCTCTCTTTTTATCCTTGAAAAGAAATTGTTCCCAAGGCTGACTCCAGTTGATTATCCAGGGATGTCAGACATGATTAATACCCTACCTTACATCGTACATCATCTTTTTTTCCCTTTGGGGCCAGGAGAGCAATGTCCTTTTTTGCTCCTTGCTGCCACAACAAATAAGTTCCCCTGTATTATATTTACAGAAAGACATATTTCCTGATGTCTGTGCCCTGCACAGGTTAGCAGATTGGATGGCAGTAGTTAGAGTGGTCATAAATCCAATCCTGGCATGATGTGTCTATGGTGCTGCCAGGGGTCAGACTCATGGAACTACCATAAATGGCTGCCCGGAAAAATGACAACCAGAAATAGTATGAACCTTCTTTTTGCCCCTCCCACTCCAATTGCAACAGATAACAAAAGGGAATCCAGAAAGTCTGAGCATCACTGTTTGAGCAGAGAGCTGTCATTTACAGCCTGGTGCTGTGTGGTAGAAAAGGACACATCTGGGTAAAGCAACAGAAGACCTTGGGCTCCAGAACTGCTTTGACCTTTTTCAGGTTTACAGTGAGTAAAACAAGGAAACTCTTTTAGCTTCAATTTCTTTGTCTGTAAATAGGGGTTAGTAGTACCTAGCTTGCCATTAGTGAGAAGGATTATATCCCATATTATACATGAAAGTGCTTTGTAACCTGCCAAGTACTGTGGAAATACAAGGAGTTCGTGTCTTCTGCTATGTGCTGGACATGTTGGTACTGCTTCCTTCTTGGTCTCCATTTCAAAGTGTGTCTGCAGGTTCACATCGCTGTTCCTGCTGCCCCCCAGCCTCCCTCTGCTGCTTTTCCTTACCCCCTAGTGGGGCATGATCCCAGACTCTGGACAGACTTCCTGTCCTGGTGTTTGCTTCTGTGTATGTCCTGAGTCCTGACTATCTTCTGTGTCCTTGGCCAGCATTTTATGTTTCCTCATTATGGCTCACATCCCTGACTCTCTTTTGTCTGATATCTATAGATCCACCTGAAAAAACATTTCAAGACCCTTGTCAAGTAGGTCTAAATGGGTTTCACAATACAGTTAATCTTTAATCCAACAGAAATTAGATTTTGTATTTGATATAGGTTGGGAAACAACGTTTTGGTCTGCCAGATGGGGTTCTATATGTTTTAAGTAAGGATTGTTGGATTGGAAGGGACATACAGTAATTAAAAGCTCACTAATAGCCTGAAACTAAACTAGTCAAGCAAAACACTGAATTTGGAAATGGGTCAGAAAGGAAAGAGAGTGAAGAAGCAAAAGGCTTGTTTTTTTTTTTTTTGAGATGGAGTCTTGCTCTTTTGCCCAGGCTGGAGTGCAGTGGCACAATCTCGGCTCACTGTAACCTCCACCTCCCGGGTTCAAGCAGTTCTCTGCCTCGGCCTCCCGGGCAGCTGGTACTACAGGCGTCCGCCACTACATGGGCTAATTTTTTTTAATTTTTAGTAGAGATGGTGGTTTCACCATCTTGGCCAGGCTGGTCTTAAACTCCTGACCTCGTTATCCACCCACCTCAGCCTCCTAAAGTGCTGGGATTACAGGCATGAGCCACGGCGCCAGGCCAAAAGCCTTTTAAAGGCTTTATTTTGGGGGTGGGTGGTGTGATTATGGTTAATTTTAATTTTGATATAATAATAGAGCAATGTAATGAACAAAATGTATGAACAAAAATAACTATTAGAGAAATTTTTAAAAATTAGAACTTTCAGATAAACAGAAGGGAATATGGTAGGGATGAATAGAAATTTGACTGAGTGTGGAGGCTAAAGCAATTCCATCTTGGATGCTAATTCACCATGTTGACTTCTGATTAACCGCAGTTCTAGGAATGCCTCTAAGCTCTCTATTTTATCTGTTGTTCTTTGTTTTAGAGCATGTACCTACTGTAAATCCTGCCCTTGGGTCAAAACAACCTGAACTGTAAATTCTATCCTTAGGTAGACTCACATTGCATTCTTGCCTTTCGCTGAGGGGTTGACTTCAGTTGTCCTACAAATTCCTTCCATATGGTTTACAAGCCTTGGATCCGGGGGATCATAGCATGGGGACCCCACTGTCTTGTCTCCCCATTGCCTGAGACACAGCTATGGCTTCTGTTTGTAAGTGCCTATTAAATGTTTCTTCCTAAGAAGCTGGATTTGTCAGTTTCTTCGGCCTCTCAGCTTCCTCAGATTTTGGGAGTAGGTTTGCATAGAGCTGCCCATTGTGGAACACTAAGCCAGGAAATAAAGAGAAAAGAAGAACTAGAAAACAAACAAATAGTAAAGACAAAATAAGGTGACAGGTGGACTTCTGGGCAGTTATTGAAGTAGGGATTACACACATGATTTCAACAGAGGAAAAAGGAGTAAAATAAAATCAGACTTTATAGGTACACTCATGACAACTCCAGGCACAGCTCAGCTCATCCTTAGTGTGGCTTTGCAACAGGCCCACCCCAACTCCAAAGAACTTAGAGCAAGAGTATAAATGGAGATCTAAATACTCAAAAGTCCTACATCAAACTCACAAGTTGATAAAATATTTTTCTATCCTTCTATCTTTCTTGTTTCTTGACACAAATATTTTTATAACATCCTAGAAGACCAGCTTCAAATGTAGAATTCTTGGACTTCTGTGTCAGAATATGGCTATGTAAGGAGAGCAGCCCCCATACCTTGCTAACTCCTGTTTGCTCCCCGCCCTGCTTTGTCCTGCTCTGCAAGGGGCTTTGCATACACATGTGTGGACACTCCAGCCTGTATGTTTAAGCTCTCTCTACATCTCCAGAAAACAACTATTTCCACTTTATATCTTGGGCCTAAGATGTGCCTGTTGGCATGGTCTGTACTTAGAAAGACAGTTGAGGGAAGGTTTGGAGCAGTTGGAAGGTGTTTGGGCAGGAGACTCCCTCTGTTAGATCAAAAGGTGCTCAGTTAGTTTCTGCTGGTGTGGAGATAAATCGTATTATGGCTAGGGGCCATGATGGTAGAAGCAGTCATAGTAATTCTTGCTCCAGTAAGAGTAAGTAATCCCAGGGCTCCAGATGCTGAGTTCATGGTCTTGAATGGGGGCAGGGCAGAGGCTCTGGGTGGGCATGAGCCCTTTGCCTTGCAGACTTCTACCTTGTGTAGGTACCCAGCCATTGGAGGTGTAGAGTGGACCCTTGAATGTATGTGTCCCAGGACAGCAGGCTTGGCCATGCTTTAAGTGTCGTACTCCAAATGAAAGACTTAAAACCTTCTCCTTTCATTTTATTAGAACCCAGGAAAGATTTTTTTTTTTTTTTTTTTTTTTTTTTTTTGAGACGGAGTCTCGCTCTGTAGCCCGGGCTGGAGTGCAGTGGCCGGATCTCAGCTCACTGCAAGCTCCGCCTCCCGGGTTCACGCCATTCTCCTGCCTCAGCCTCCCGAGTAGCTGGGACTACAGGCACCCGCCACCTCGCCCGGCTAGTTTTTTGTATTTTTTAGTAGAGACGGGGTTTCACGGTGTTCGCCAGGATGGTCTCGATCTCTTGACCTCGTGATCCGCCCGTCTCGGCCTCCCAAAGTGCTGGGATTACAGGCTTGAGCCACCGCGCCCGGCCGAACCCAGGAAAGATTTAAAGGCATTTTGGTCTCCTCCACCCCACAGGCAAGGAGGGCTAATGTCCCAAATGTGGACATATAAGACTAAATTCCTTATGTGCTCAGATAACACATCAGCTGGCTTTTCTGTTTGTGCTTTCCTCATTGCTGGAATGGGAGTAGTTCCCTCACCTAAGGACATTTTCAAAAAGATAAATGTTGAGTTACAGAAATCTGAAAGCATGTACCCTGAGCTGATGAATGTGAGGGAATAACACTAACCCCTTTTCTCCAACTTCCTGCAGCAAGTTGAGCTCCAGGACTCCCTTTCTTTGGGCCTATGAATTCCACAGGACTCTTAGAGGGAAACCCAGTTGCTCTTTAGAGCCAGGATGCTAGCGCTGCCTGTCACGTTCTTCCTCCCATGACTTGAACACTGAGGGCTTATTTCCCCCCAGTGCACTTTCAGTCTCTATGTATTTTTCCCCTAAGGTTGCCCCAGCTGGCCAGGTGGCTTTGCACTGGGGTTGTAGGAGCATGACCAGCTTCCGGCTTCTCCTAAGTACAAGGGAGAGGGTGGTCAAGGCTCCAGAAACAAGCTGAGATGTGTGACTCAGGCCCTAGTAATCATCTTTTCTTAATGGCAGAGAAAAGCATATCTCCTCCTTGCCAGGAAGGAGGAAAATCACAGATGTGAAAGTGATGAGAGGTGAAAATGATTGGATTCATCTGAAAGGATAAGCCAAGTTTTCCTCCCTTCCTTATTTGATCCTCCTGAGTTTATTCCTTCCCTGCAAATAAGCACCTTGAGGCAATTAAAAATGCTGAGCTCTCCAGTGTGATCACACTGACTCAGTTTTTATAGGAGGAAATTAGTTCAAACAGTCAACAGCCTGTCCTTCGACATGGCCCGGGGAATACGTACAAATTTCACAAAGATTTAGAGCCCTTCTGCCTTTGAGTGAAAGTCTTTGTCCATTGTCTTTGTGTCTTGAAAATGCCAAAACTAATTGGGACCTCAACACGATTCACTGTGGAGTCAAATTCACCACTTTCACTGGAAGTGAAAATGTAAATGAATGCATTCAAGTGTTAACGTTTTCTCCTTCTGAGGATTACATTTAGGTAGCATCTTTCAAATAACTGTATTTTCCTCAAATTACTAAAACAAAAGGCAAACCCAAGCAAATCAACAGCCACCAAGAGGGGACAATTTTCCCCTCAGCTCTTTACCGAATTGTAGCCCAAGAGTGATTTTTATAGCCCAGTTATAAATGTCTGGAAATCAGGAGGTTTTGATAGAAATGTGGGCCGACCTTTAGCAGTATCGATGCTTGCGAGGGCTGCTATGATAAAAACGCCTCCTTCTCCCTCCACCCTGACTCCCCAAGCTCTTTAATTCTTGTAAATAATGTGCTGAGCTCTCACTGAAGCTAGTCAGTGAAGCAGCCACAGGGATATGATTAAGGAATAAAATTCCTGTTCCGGGTCAGGAAGCAAGACTGCGGGTTTGATATCTGACCACTCAACTGAGAGAACAAAACCTTTTAATGGCACAATTATCTCTGACCAGCAGTGAAATGGTTAATTGCCTCTTCTTCCTCCCCACTCCCTGGTTGGGGATAACTGAGGAAGGGCCATCATTCTCCCTGGCCTCTAAGCCTGTGAAGCCTCTTGGCAAACTGTCTTGATGAGGTAAACAGCAGCACCCTTTGGCCCCAGTGATTTTTTTTTTCACTTGGCATTATCAGTGATGAGAGATGGTCGGTGATGACAAAATGCTCAGTTGGCACCAGGTTGTGATACAGACTCAGAAATTTTGTATCTTAGTCAACAATTCGATTGCTACAAATTAAGCAGAGATATTCACATTACCTATGAGGGATATAATTCTAACCTCCCTCGCATGAAGCCAAGGTCTCTTCCTTTGGAGAGCTCATAAAATCTTGAGGCTTTTGTCGTTGCTTTCAATCAGATTGCTCTCGGATCATAGTCCCCACACATTTGTCACCCTGCCTCCCACCCAATAAAGCATATACTTCAATCTGTTACCTTCTTTGCACATCAAAGCCACAAAAAGGTCAAATAATATAGTTTGGCACATTTTTTAGTTTGTCACTTACCATCGAGATTTTGTACATAGAAAAAAAAATTGACAAATGCCCTTGAGAACATGAGATTATGTAGATTTTCTGTCTTGACGAATTCTTCCCCCCCTTCCCACTTAGTCTCACAAATCAGGCAGTCTCTGTATTCTATAAAATGTAAAGTTTAGTTGGATGACTTTTCATAAACTTCATTTTTAACACATTTCTTCTCTTGTATTTCTATAATATATGCAAAATGCCAAGCTCCTCAAAAGAACTTTACAGGTCATTTTCCTGCCATAATAGTCGAATCAGCAGCAAATGCACTTCATGGTTTAAATGCAGTGACAGAAGTATTCTGACAGCAGAAATATGTACTGGATAGTAACTTCCACAAAAGCCTTGAGATTTTCACATGAGTAGAGATTATAGCTTTGGAAATCGCTTTTTCTTTTCTTTCTTTCTTTCTTTTTTTTTTTTTTAAAGATCGGTGCTGTGTAAATATGGACAAAGAACATTTATTGGCTCTGTACTACCAAGTGTCCTTGACCTAGTGACATTATTGATTTCCCACCATTGTCTTTATATGTATTGGTCCAAGAGGACAGAACCATAATAGCTGCCTACCTCAACGATTAATTTTGATCTGCTCTATGTAATGAGCCTCACAGAAACCCTTCAAAGAATGACTTTTAGGTCAATGTGTGAGCACATGCATGCACGCGCACACACACACACACGCATGAGAACATGATGCCTCTTATTTTTTCAAACCAGAAATTAGGTCACCTGGTCTGCTAAAAGATTTTTCTACCAATTTGTGAATCTCATGGATGTGAAAAGAGTGGCACAATAAAGCAAAATTATTTGGGGTTATTAATGTAATGTTATCTTTATTGTAAAGAATAAAATTAAATGAAATTGCAATAGTTGTACAAAATTGGAGATGATTACTTGCTCATTGGTGGTGAAATAAAACTACCCTCTCCTCTGTCTAAATATAAAAAGGGCTTTGGTCATTGGAGCTCATGCCGTGTTCTCAGTAACCTGAGCAGTTATTTTCAGTAGGAATATGGCTAGATACCCCAGAAGCCAGAATTTTAGGACTCAGATATAATGTTGTGAATAACAGGCTTTTTCCTATTTATTGCTGCCTTTGCTTCTGTGTCTTTGAAATACACCTATATCAGAACCCCTACCAGTGGAGGGCATGGTTCATATGAATTTTTTTTGAACGAAACACTTTTTGAATTGAAAACTTCCATGTTTTGTTTTTTTTAAATAAGTTACCAAACTATAAAAACTACAAAATTTACACACATATATATAATGTATGTATATATATATGTGTATATATATGTGTGTGTATCAAACATAAAGATGTTACTGGATGAGTAAAAAGATTGCCACTATTCAATCTCATTGCACTAGCCTGGTAGATTTGGGCTAAGAAAACTTTGTTTACTAAGCCTCTTTTTCATTGACCTTGGCATTGTTATTTGTTGTTTTTAACTGCCATTATATAATATGCAAAGCATAAATAGTAATTGTCCACTTCATGCCTGTTTCATTCCAGGGAACAACTGAAGATTAATTACTGTCAGTATTTTGGGTTAGATTAAAGCAACGTGCATTTTCTAGTGTGTAATTTTCTTATTGTAATTAATGTGGTTTGGTTGTTTCGGTATGGTTAATGGTAGTGTTTGAATCATAGCAAACGTTCTCCTGACAGGTACAAAGAATTTAATAAGTATCTGTGGAATTTTGTTACTCAAAGCATTCAAAATAAGGGATCAATTGTGCTTTTGAGTTTTGAACCTTCCACCAATGTGGCTTTAATTTTTCTTCCTGTTCCACGTATGTGCTCTTTCTTTTTCATCTTCAACAATTGTAAAAATATAGAAAAGTTTAGAGAATAATGTAACAAGTACTCTACATCAGTTAGTATGGCTGTGTAACACACCAGCTCAATGTTTAGTTGCTTAAGACATTAATCATTTATTATTTCTCATGACCACAGGGGCTGCATGGAAAGTTCTGTTGATCTGGGCTGGGCTTGCTCATGCATCTGTGGTCAGCTGGTAGATCTGTGTGACAAGAGGCGAGAGCTGGCTGATCTGTGATGGCTGCAGCTTTAATGACTCAGCTATGCTCCACATGGTCTCTCATCCTCCAATAAACCAGTTCAGGGTTCTCATGGTGAAAGCAGGGGTCTGAGAAAGAGAGCAGGAGTGTACATGACTCTTGAAACCTAGTCCCAGAAATACCACATCACTGGACTGTCTGCTTTCTATCACCCCAAACAAGTCAGTAATCCAGTATCGTTCAAGGAGTGCAGAAACAGACACCATATCTTGATGGGTACTGTATCAACTATTAAGTGGTATTATAGAAGGTGTGGATATAGGGAGGCCTTTAATTAAGACTAATATTGCAATTAACCTGCACAAACAATATTCCTGACCTCATGGGATTGATACTTATTAACATTTTATCATATTATTCTCAATTAAAATAGTAATAAAATATTAAAGATTGACCTGGACGTTTTTGGTGGGCCCCATTCATCTTCCTCACTGGGCAATCACAATCATGAATTTAGTGTGTGTCCAGGACATTTTGAAAATACCTTTGTATGTGTGGTACACACACACACACAACCACCCCCCACCACACACACATACACACACACTGGTGGTTTTAAAATAGGTCTGCAAATTATTTGACATTTTTCCCATTAAGAGGTAGTGCTTGGCTGGGCACAGTGACTCACTCCTGTAATCCCAGCATTTTGGAAGTCCGAGGCAGGTGGATCACTTGATTTCAGGAGTTCGAGACCAGTCTGGCCAACATAGCAAAACCCCATCTCTACTAAAAATACAAAAATTAGCCGGGCATGGCAGTGAGCACCTCTAGTCCCAGCTACTCAAGAGGCTGAGGCAGTAGAATTGCTTGAACCTGGGAGGTGGAAGTTGCAGTGAGCCGAGATCATGCTACTGCACTGCAGCCTGGCAACAGAGTGAGACTGTTTCAAAAAGAAAAAAAGAAAAGAAAGAAAGGAAGAAAAAAAAAAGGCATTGCTAATAGCCCTTATGCTTGAATATAGGCTGACTTTAGTAACTCACTGCTAACAATTAAAGTACAGTGGAAAGAACACTGCATGGCTTCCAAGCCTCGGTCATCACAGGGGATCGAGTGTGTGCCTGGCATTTTCCCTGTGAGGACACACAGCTTGAGAGCTCACAGCTGACACATGAGGAGTCCAGCTGAAGCCACAATGCTGAAGAACTTACCTGGAGGCACCACATCTGGATAGAGAGATGCCCGAGGATCCCAGCCCTTCCAGGCCCCAGGTGTCAGGCCGATAAGTGATCCAGCCTTCAGATGATTTCAGCCTCTAGCCTTTGAGCCACCTCAGCTGATGCTGAGTGGAGCAGAAATGAGATTTCCCCATCAAACCCTGTCCGACTGGCAATTTGTGAGCTATATTTGTCAGCTCAGGCGGCCATAGCAAAATACCATAGATTGGGTGTTTTAAACAACAGAAATTTATTTTCTCGCAGTCCTGGAAGCAGGAAGTCTGAGATCAGGGTGCCAGCATGATTGGCTATTGGTGAGGGCTCTCTTCCTGGTTTGCGGACAGCTTCATCTCGCTGTGTCCTCACATGGGAGGGGGACAGAGTGAACTCTCGGGCGTTTCCTCTCATAAGGAGACTAATCCTATCACATCAGGGCTCCACCCTTCTGACTTCTTTTAACCTTGATTACTTTCTTATTTCAAATACAGTCACATTGGGGATTAGGGCTTCAACATATAAGGGGACATAATTTAGTTCATAGGATGAAGAAAATAAATATTGTTATTATTTGAAGTTACCTCAGTTTTGGGGTGGTTTGTTCTGCACCAAAAATATGGGGAATCATGATACTCTACTGTTTATATGATCATACTACTTTTTAAAAAACATATAAATGATACTAGATTTACTATTCTATAATTTCCTTGTTGACTCAACGTGCTTCTGAGATATATCTATTTTGCTATATGTAGATATAAAGTATTAATTTTTTATTTTTGAGATGGAGTCTCACTCTGCTGCCCAGGCTGGAGTGCCGTGGTGTGATCTCAGCTCACTACAACCCCTGCCTTCTAGGTTCAAGGGATTCTCCTGCCTCAGCCCCACAAAGTGCTGGGATTACAGGTATGAGACACTGGGCCAGGCTAAAGTATTGAGTTTAATCGTTACATATTAGTCAAGTATGTAACAGTGTTGTTTTATGTATAAATTCCCTTAATCATGAGCTTTTGGGTTGTTTTTAGTTTTGTTCCAATTGCAAATAATAACACAATAAACATGCTTTATGTTTTCTTCTTATGGGCAAGCACGGACTTCTTTTCAAGTGTTTTCACTGGATCATAGGCTGTGCCTACTTCTTTTTTAAGGATACGCATACTTTTAATTTTACCTAGGTGGCCAAATTGTTCCTCAGATTCCACCATTACCCCCTTTTTAATCATCCCACTAGCATTGTGCAGACTCCAGAATTTCTCTATTCTCACAGCAGTTGAGAGTTATAAATATATGAATTGTTTAAAAACTGATAGATTGGAATTGGGTTATTTTAATTTCTATTACTCTTATAGATTAAACGGCTGGGAGTCGTTTAAAACATTTTCTTGGTTATTGGGATATACTTTTCTCTACTGAGAATATATATTCTTTGTCTATGATTCTATTATATTTTGGGTTTTTTTTGCCTATTTATTTTTAGGAGCTCTTTATTCTAAGCATTAACATTTTCCTGTTATATATATTGTGAAATTATCTCCTAATATTTTCCTTGGTTTAGATTCCGTTAGAATTTTCATAATTTGATTAATCATGTATAATTATATACATATGTATATACATATACGTATGTATATATAAGTATGTACATATATGTGTATATTGCACCCTACACACATATGTATAAAAGGTTTTATTTTATGAATGGTGGGTTTTGTGTCCTCTTTAAGAAATCCTTCTCAGCTGGGCGCGGTGGCTCACGCTTGTAATCCCAGCCCTTTGGGAGGCTGAGGCGGCTAGATCACGAGGTCAGGAGATCGAGACCATCCTGCTTAACACGGTGAAACCCTGTCTCTACTAAAAATAGCTGGGCGTGGTGGCGGGCGCCTGTAGTCCCAGCTACTCGGGAGGCTGAGGTAGGAGAATGGTGTGAACCTGGGAGGTGGAGCTTGCAGTGAGCTGAGATCGCGCCACTGCACTCCCGCCTGGGTGACAGAGGGAGACCCCGTCTCAAAAAAAAAAAAAAAAGAAACAGAAGTCCTTCGCTACTCTGACATCATAAAGATATTCTTGGCCTTGGTCTTTAACGGGAGGAATAGTACAGTATTTCTGATATTTTTTAAACTACAATTTCGATGAATTTATAATTTCTACTTATTAGTAAAACATGTCAGATTGTAAATTTTACGTGTTTTCTGAGACTGATTAACTAGGGACAGTGTAGATTTTTACAACGTGTAGATAAATAACTAGAAAACAGAAGTTGAAGCTTCTAAAACTCTGGATAGTATTTACAGGAATTGTGTCACTTTGACAGAATGGCTCAATCAGTGAAAAAGTTTTATCTTAATAATAATATTTGAGGTGGCATGAAATTAAAAGTTCTCTTGTTCTGAAATGTCCTTTAGGTCTGCATGTTATATCGGATTTACCAGGCCATTGGTACTAATTTGCCATTATCACCAATTAAACAGTTTATTAGTTGGTATCTGCAAGAAATTTGAAGGTGATAGATGAAAAATTTAAGAGGAAATAAAATTTTAAAAATGGACATTAGAGGAAAGAAGTGTCAACTGGAAACTTGTAGAGAAAGAATATGTTTCTTTATCTTGGCTCATGAGATTTATTTACCCTTCATCTAAGACGTTGATTTCATATACGTTTCATAGACACATATGTTATAGGTTAATGCAACCACGTGTGTCGTAGAAAGCATGTACACAGGATGCCTTTATGTAATTTGAACATGAAAATGCAATATAGCTATCATACTACCTGTCTTTCCCCTGCATTTTAATAGAGACTAATAAATGGATCCTTCACATCCAGGGAGAGGAATGATAGCAAAAAAAAGTAATCTTACCCCATTTTTTTTTTTTCCTTTTTATCTGCTGTGGTTGCCATGCCTTATGTCAGAGCACATTGCTTTAGGCCATGGCTACAATAACCCTGGGGCGAGATGGGTGAGAAGGAGATACACTCTCCAGGCTGTGGCTTCATCTTGTCTTAAGAAAGTCTGATATAGCTGATGGCAGGCATACTGTTCTCCTGTCAGCGCTTTTCAGCATTTATAGATGCCTCAGGGCCCTGAGCTGTGTGCGTGCGTGTCTATCACAAAACATGAAGTTTCTTCTGGGGTTGCTGTTGTGGTGCTGTGAAAGACACAGCAGAATGAAATGCAGAGACCCACTCTTCATTCCCACTTTGCCACTAACTAGCTTTGCATCTTTTAGAAAAATGATCACACTTTGCAAATATCTCTCTTTCAAAGAAATGGTTTGTGTCATGTCATAATTGCCTATGTTACTTACTATCTTCTTCCTTGGAATGTGATTATTTCAAAGAGAGAGACTATGTATTCTTACTTTCCTGCCCATTGCTTAGTACAAGGTGGACACTTAAAGAAACATCTGTAGTGGAAAGTAAGGTTTCTTCTCCAGATCTCTGTGCTCTCTAGAATTGGAGGATTAGAATTTATTAGCTCATAAAATCTTGAACTCTTGAAGACAAAGACTGATAATTTCCCCTGCAATGAGTATAAGCCCTAATACGAGGAAACTATTATTCCACTGCAGAGTGCTGGGCATTGAAAGGAATCAACAGATACTGAACCTGGATAACATTTCTAGAAAATGATCTGGATCTCATTAGAACCTCTAACGAGGTTTTCTAATTTTCTGGTGTGAAGGTATTGAAATTAATACCAGACCCACACTATTTATTTACGTTGCACATACATGCACAAGCACAAACTTCGTAAGTATCTGTGCTTAAGATAACTAATTTAGCCAGATTTATGGTATTTATGCCCCAGTGTTGAGCTCAGCTCTGATTGCGTTATCTGCGAATTTAAGTCAAGATTCTGGTATTCGAGAACATTCCTGACTGGAATTGCCACATGTTTCACATGGATACCCAATTTTCTTTCAAGGAAATGTGCATGGGGAATGGAGTTTCAGATATTCCAATAAATATCTGGAATATGGCCTCAGATAGTCCAATAAACTCAATAAAGCAAGACTTTTAGTAGAAGGTTGAAATGGAAAACACTCAGCAATGGAGAAAAAAAGAGATTACCATTGAAGAAAAGTGCCATATATGACCAGTCACCAGTGACATTAAAGCTGTGCAGAGATGCAAGCTAACTTGAAAATCAGGTGCGAAGAAGACGGATATATTTCATGAATTACAGGTAGAAAATGAAAATGTATAATAGCTCTAGTAAGGATATTCTTAGAGTGGTTTCAAGTCTTGAATTTATGTTCTTACTGTGATTTTAACTCAAATACTGATCTTCAAAAGAGTGACATCATTGTTGAACATTTTATGTTAGTCCTGACCAATGAAATATACTTGAAAACATCTACTTCTTTCTCCTTTCATTTAAGTGGTAGAGAAAATGAAATTGTTACATTGCACTTCCGTTACTGGAGAAATGTACAAGATTTTACCTTAACTTATTTAGGAATTCCATATCTTTCCTCCCTGAAAAAACTCAACATTGCCTCATGCACTTTTGGCCCTCACAAAGATCCAGTCATCAGCCCTCACCAAGATTCTTATGCCAAACCAGCTGTTGTAATTTCTAGAAACCACCAGTAGGTGTCTCCTATCCATAGTTTTGGTCACGGAAAGGGTGCCAATCATTTGTCCTTCATTTAAAAATGGACACCATTGTCACTGGTAGAGGGTCTTGACTGCAAGTTGTCCAGGTTCTTGGCATTTTGAACAAAGAATTGGACAAAACTCCCAGCAAAGCAAGGGAAGAATGAAGCAACAAAAGAACAAAAGCAGGAATTTATTGAAAATGAAAGTATATTCCACCGTGTGGGAGCAGCCAGAGCAGCAGGTCAAGGGCGTGGATACAGAATCTTCTCCGGTCCAAATACCGCCTACAGGTTTCCCATTGGCCACTTCATGCTCACCTCATATAAATGAAGTGGTGGACCCCAATTGGTATGACTGGTTGCCGAAAGCAACCAATCAGAGGCTGAAGTGGCGTTACAAAGGTCACACTCCAGTGCAAACATCTGATTGGTTGCTCTTTTCAACCAATCAGAGGCTAGAGTGAATTTACAAAGTTGCAGACACAGACTCCACTGGCAATCAGTCTGATTGGTTGCAGACAGCTAACTTCCAATCTGCCATGCAGAAAAGGTTGGGGGTTTGCAAAGGGAGTAGCCTCTGGTCCCTTTGTTACCGAGGCGTGGAAAGTTAGGGTTTTCCTTTCAATTTAGTTCCAGGAAGTCAGCGCGAAACAGCCCCAGGCTCCCTGTCTCCAGACCTTATTCTCCTGCTTCACCATGAGAAATCTGCCCACTGTATAATGCAGACAATCCAAGCCCATTTAATGTGCTTCTAAAATGGGTCACCCAATCTGCATGTAAACCTCAACTTTTCAGGAAATGAGTTTCAAGTAGTGGTTGTTGTGAATGTGTGTGTGTAATTAATCAGAAAATGAAGTTCAACATTTGAGCTGATTTCCTTCAAAGTCTACCAAACTTATGATTAGGAACAAAAAGTTTATAAAGCAGAAGAAGTTGACGATCCAGCCATGAAAATGAGCACCTTCCTCACAAGGCTGGCAAAAGTGGAAAATTTCCTAGAGATCCAATCTTGAGGTTTCATTATGCAGGAGGCTAATGTTTGCTGTCTGAAGTCTGAAGGGTTTTCCTAACAAGAAAAAAAAATACAGTTTTCTTCCATGTGGAAGAAGGAAAAAGATCTCTTCTGAAAAAGTAAAATGGAGTAATCGAGTGAAAAGAGCCTTGAAATGTTTAGTTTGTGCCCAGGCCATTTTATAGAGGTGACGTTTTATTGCTACACGCTTTCTGGGAGTCTCTTTTTATTATTCTTTACCCCTTTTAATGCTGTCACATTTTGTGCTTAGGTAGCAAACATTCCTCTGGAGCTGGGCATATATTGCTTTCTGAAAGCCTTCTCTCCCCAACTAGATGGTACTCTATCTGAGGGCACATTTTGTCTTATATTCCCTGATCTCTCCTACAGTATCTAACCTGGTGCCTCATCTTGAGCTGACATTTACTGAATGCTTCTCACTGTTTTCAATATGTCATCCAACATTTTAGAGGAAAGCTTTTGACAGATTTTTGGTACTTCCATAGTCCCTGACAAGCACAGTGCCTTGCACATAGAAGGTACCGTATTATTTTTGAAATAGTGAATGAAGCACGAGGCTGATAGAACAGGGAACACATATCCTAATTGGAGCAGTGGTGTGTTTTTATAAAAGAATATTTATTCCTTTGAGAGCCTAAGGCAAGCCAGGCAGTGCACTGCTCAATCTACTTAACCTACTTATGGGTCACCCATAAATTCAGCTGACCTTCGTCAACCATGGAAGCATTGGAATTTAACTCAGAACTATGCAAGCCTAACACTCTCCAGGGACTGATGTAAAGAAAGGTATGGAATGGGGCTCTTGATCAATGGGCGGTTGAGCAGAGGAGAAAAGAACTTTGTAACCTTTCTTTTAGAATATCTTAAAGAAAAATTTATACCATTAGCAATGTATTAGTTGTTTGCCTAACCTGTCTTAGGTTGGCTTCCATAGGAAATAGATTCTAAGGTGGATATTTGTTTGCAGAGGTTTATTGGGAACACCTTCAGAATCAGTGCTTGTGAGTGAGTAAAAGAACTAGGATTGAGCAGAGGGAAAAATTGAACTGAGATGCAATCTCAACCAAGGCCCCAGCCAATCCTACAGGGAGCTCTAAACCTTCAATGGCTTTTTGATTTATGCCACCTTGAGGCAAGGAGGCTAGCCTTGGTGCCCCTACATCTACCTGTAATTGGACATAGGCTTCCCCAGGAAACTGGGTCACCTTGAATGTGGTGGCTCTCTTCAGTAGGGTTCAGTTCAGTTCTTAGAAGGTGATTCAGTTGTGACTTATCAGAAGCCAGCATTTGTAAGAGCTCAGGGATCAGTGCCTAGGTCCTAAAGGGGCATACTAGATGGTGCACCAAAGTACTCACTGCATATTTCTTCTGTTCTTCTCTCCCCCCAAAGAAAATAAAATCCTCAGCCTCATCCATGGAGAAGTAGAGTAAGGTTTGATAATCAGATTAGCTCTTACTTACGTCAGGGCTAGGGAAGGGAACTATTTTTCAAACTTGAATGGCTTGACTGCTCCATGCTTGGGCTTCTGTGCTTCAGGCTAGGTGAGGGAAAAAGAAGAGGACATAGGCCTTGGTCATTCGGCTTTAGAACTAACAGAATTGTGGGATTAGGCTTCAGGCTTGAGAGGACAACAATTCAAATTGCAGGGTGTAAGGGCATAGAAACCTCAGGCTTCATTTGAAGCCAAAAGAGATGACTGGGGAGGGTATGGGAATGAGAATGGCATAAATGGGACAATTTGGAGGGAGATCATGTCTGCATATGTTTCAAGTAGTGACAGAACCACAGGAAAGGAATAAGGAAATGCTATGACTTCAGCGTGTCCACAGGTTTGCAGTAACCACATTGCTGGGGAAACAGAGATGATGGTGAGACTCAGGGGAAACCTACTAAGAGATCCATTCAAGAGTTTCAAGTTGAGATGTCTCAGCCTACTCTGCTGCCATAACAAAACACCATAGACTGAGTGGATTAAACAACATAAATTTATTTTCTCACGATGCTGAAGGCTGGAAAATCCAACATCAAGGTCCTGATCAATTCAGTTCTTGGTGAGGGCTCTCTTTCTGGCTTATAGATGGCCACCTTCCTGCTGCGTCCTCACATGGACTTTCTTCATGCACATACACAGAGAAAGAAACTGAGTTCTCTGTTGTCTCCTTTTATAAGGACACTAATCCTATCAGATCAGCGCCCATTCCCGTGACCTCATTTAACCTTAATTACTTTCCTAGAGGTGTCATCTCCAAATACAGCCACACTGGGGGTTAGGGCTTCAACATACAAATTTAGGGGGAACACAAACATTTAGTCCATAACAGGAGAACTAGCATTAATGTAAGGATATACTGTCAGACATGACAGCAGAAATAGATGTCCTTATTAGACACCTGGGCAGACACTGAAAATAGGGTTGCAACTCTGTGGTCACCTAGGAGTATCCAGATACTCCACTCTCAGGCAAAGAGAATATTAATTGCTTAAGGCAGCAGCAAGACTAATTTCAGAGCTTAATAGAACTACATGCATTAAATCTCTTCCAGGATTGGTTCAGAATAGTGGATGAAGCTGAGAGTCTGAAGACAATGTTGAGTGAATAATCGCTAATCTAGTTTAGGACTTGGTTTCATCTAAAGGTTTGAATATAGGAATAGTATTGCTCTTGGATATTGATTTCCTATAATCATTTGGGTTTTCTCTCTGTAACTATTTCCTCTGGAGATTCAGGCCTGATCTCTTGTAAGAGTAATCCTCACAAAATTCCAGTGCTTCTGATGGGAGTAGATGATAGCTGAATGTTCACTTCTGAGACGGTTGTGTATGTCAGTGCCTTTTTTTTTCTAAATAACATTTTTTTTTTCTCTTATAACAAAAGTAACATATGGGTTTTTTTTGTTTTTGAGGTGGAGTCTTGTTCTGTCGCCCAGGCTGGAGTGCAATGGCAACAATCTAGGCTCACTGCAAGCTCTGCCTCCCGGGTTCATGCCATTCTCCTGCCTCAGCCTCCCCAGTAGCTAGGACTACATGCACTCGCCACCACACCCAGCGAATTTTTTTGTATTTTTAGTAGAGATGGGGTTTCACCAAGTTAGCCAGGATGGTCTCGATCTTCTGACCTCGTGATCCACCTGTCTCGGCCTCCCAAAGTGCTAGGATTACAGGCTTGAGCCACTGCACCTGGCAACAAAAGCAATACATGTTTATTGTAGAAAATTACCTGTAATCTCACAGTCTAGTGATATTAACATTGCTCTTGGTCCCTTTCCTTCTGTGTGTATAATTTTTGAGAAATGAGATGGGTTCATGCCGTATGTACAAATTGAATATCCTAAATATTTTTCTATTTTAAAAGCATAATGCTATATCAGTATGTTAAAAGACTAAGCAGTTCTGTTTAAAACAGGCTTATATGATTTACTTAATGAGAAACCCATGTTTTGGACATTTGAGTTGTTTCCAATTTTGCAGTATTATAAAAAGTGTTTTGTTGACTATTATTGGAGTATGCTTTTTCACACATTCCTTGCTATTTCTTTATAATAGGCCCATAAAAATAAAATTTGTAGGTCAATGGCATGCAAAAATGTTTGTTCATTATTTCCAAACATTTCTTCAGAGAGATGGTAACTATTTACACTTCCCACAGCAATATAACAATCTTGAGTAAATTTTTTAAAATACCAGTATGGCAGGTAAAAAACAGCATATCATTATTTTCATAATTTCTTTGATTATTAATGAAGTTTAACATTTTAAAATACATTTTTCCTTGTCTAATTGTTATAATGGGGCATTCATATTTTCTTACTGATTTGTAAAAACCCTGTATGTATTCCTCTTATTCTGTCACCTCTGCTGTGAGTATTGTCATTACTACTTTGTCTTCAATCTTGTTCATAATTTAGTTTATTTTTATGTCCAGAGAGTTTATATTTTTATGCACAGAAGTCACATCTAATATTTTGTTTACATATATATTTTCCATTGGTGCTATGCTTGGGAAGTCTTCCTCCAGTTCAAACTTCTGACATATGGAATTCAAAAAGGGAGCAAGGCTGGGCGTGGTGGCTCACGCCTGTAATCCCAGCACTTTGGGAGGCCGAGGTGGCCGGATCACGAGGTCAGGAGATTGAGATCATCCTGGCTAATAGGGTGAAACCCTGTCTCTACTAAAAATACAAAAAATTAGCTGGGCGTGGTGGCGGGTGCCTGTAGTCCCAGCTACATGGGAGATTGAGGCAGAAGAATGGTGTGAACCTGGGAGGTGGAGCTTGCTGTGAGCCGAGATCACGCCACTGCACTCCAGCCTGGGTGACAGAATGAGACTCTGTCTCAAAAATAAAATAAAATAATAATAATTTTTATTGCAGCACTATTCACAATAGCAAAGACTTGGAATCAACCCAAATGTCCATCAGTGACAGATTGGATTAAGAAAATGTGGGACATATACACCATGGAATACTATGCAGCCATAAAAAACGATGAGTTTGTGTCCTTTGTAGGGACATGGATGCAGCTGGAAACCATCATTCTTAGCAAACTATCACAAGAACAGAAAACCAAACACCGCATGTTCTCACTCATAGGTGGGAACTGAACAATGAGATCACTTGGACTCAGGAAGGGGAACATCACACACCGGGGCCTATCATGGGGAGGGGGTAGGGGAGAGGGATTGCATTGGGAGTTATACCTGATGTAAATGACGAGTTGATGGGTGCAGCACACCAACATGGCACAAGTATACATATGTAACAAACCTGCACGTTATGCACATGTACCCTACAACTTAAAGTATAATAATAATAAATAAATTAAAAAAAAAATAAAAAATAAAAAGGGAGCAGCTGGTCTTCTATTATTTGCATCACTTTCGTCATCTCAGTAATCATTTGTAAGTGCGGAGACAAGCATTTCGGCAAGGATGTTCAGGTGGTCATCTTGAAACAGAAATCTGTTCTGGTTTTCAACAAAGCACTTTACACACTGGAATCTTACTTTTTAAAATCAGAAGTTAATTCTATTGAATTAGACAGGATTAGGAAAAGGTGTTTAGGTATTTTCATGATGCCCAGGCTTGTTCCCTACTCACATCAGTGTTTGTTGGCCTTTGGTGTTGGAAGGAGCTAGACATAGTGAGAGAGCAGAGCAGAAGAGGGAGGCAGGTGGCAGTCAGATGGGTACACTGGCCATGGAGCCAGCACAGGCCAGGAGCAATCGGCTCTAAATAACTCTCTGTTGCTCTGCGTCTTTGATTTATTCTTCGAGGTCCGCTCAAATTTTATATCTCAGCTTTTCCATCCCATGTTGATTGCTTGATTCTCTAAACAGTTGAAGGCGTTAGTATTTTCATTACTATCCATCCAATATAGTTCTTTTTGCATAGTCTCTAATATATGGTTTCTATTCTATCTAGTTTTATTTTACTATCCAGCATGGATCTTAAAATATGTACTTAGCTTTCCTTACAATATTTCAAGCTTCCTAATATAATTTTTCCTTTTTTTTTGAAATGAAGTCTCACTCTGTTGACCAGGCTGGAGGACAGTGGCATGATCTCAGTTCACTGCAACCTCCGCCTCTCAGGTACCAGTGATTCTCCTGCCCCAGCCTCCTGAGTAGCAGGGATTACAGGCACATGCCACCACACCTAGCTGTATTTTTTGTAAAGATGGAGTTTTGCCCTGTTGGCTAGGCTGGTCTCGAACTCCTGACCTCAGGTGATCTGCCTGCCTCGGCCTCCCAAAGTGCTGGGATTATAGGCTTGAGCTACCACGCCCCACCTGCTTCCTAATATCATTTAGTCCTAGCCGAAAGCATGGGCTCTGATTTGAACATGGAGACTCACCTTGGTATGAGATAAAATATGTGATGACTACTAACATGTACCTAATGAAGTATAGTTGGGCTTGAAGGGATTGTCTTGTTTAAAACATCCACACCAAATCTTTCTCTTTTTTACAAAAGGGACACACACACACACACACACACACACACACACACACACACACACGGGCTATATATGAAGATATACAGCTGCTATAGTTCTGCCAGAATATGTAAAGTTGATAAGGACTCTGGGTTTGAGTCAGAGGAGCTCAACTTGAATCTCAGCTCTGCCACTTACCAGCTATGTGAGTGTGAGCCTCAGTTTCTACATCTGGGAAATGGGGATATTATAATCACCTTCCTCATAAAGTTGAATTACCATATAATCCAGTTCAATCTGAGTTTCCCTGAGGTGCATCAAAAGAAAGTGATTTAATTCTTTAGACAGCACTTCAAGAATTAACCAAATTTCCCTTATAAGTCAAGTCATAATTGTTAGCCTGGTAGCAAACTGAAAACCAAATTGTAACAACTAGAAAACCCCAATTTAGTCATTACTGGAGCTGATTTGTTTTAGGAATTGTTTCATAGTTGAGTTGTTGGTTTTTATCCCAACTTAATCTGTACACATTATTAAATCTGTAATGAGTGAGCTGGTGGCACATCTGGCAAGAGGAAAACGGTCCAATTCTAATTCTTTATGCCGAACCTCCCCATGAAGTTTTCCAGCGGGTGCAGCAGTGTTGTTTTGACTCTGAACGTTGAGCCATGTGCACCATGCTTGTGGGTGACTGTTAAGCAGCTGTCGTTTTCAATCCCTAAGGTGGGCAGAGACGCAATTTTTATATGTATTTGGGGCAAATTTTCCCTTGTCCTGGCCTCAGAGTTGGTTTTGACTCCAGTATTCTATTCTCCTGGCATGTGGGTCATCTCTCATTGACATCTGGAGGCGTTGCGGTGGGGAAAGCAGAATATTAGCAATGAGATTCTCAATGTGGACCTGAAAGAAGGCTTTTTGCCCGTAATTTGTGAAGTTTTTGTGAAGCTCTTTGGGATCCTTCTGGATAAAGAATCTTTTATAAACCTCACTTATTATAATGATGACTGCTGGCAGAATCGAAGTTACACGTGTGTATCAGGAGGACAATATATCCTCTTTGTGCTCACGTAAACTTCCATTTATCTATACAAATATCTCTGAAAAGAGCAAAGCTGAAATGTCTTGTCTCCAGCTGGGATGCTGTTCTGTTGTTGCAGCACAGTAAATTGGGTCACCGTCCAGCTTTCCATCCATCACCTGCTCAGCGCCAGAATGGGGAAATGAGTGCTTCTATGGTGACGGTGGCAGTGTGGAGCAAAACCTGTGCCAGGGATCATCGTGGACAGCTACTAAGGAGTCCAGGAGAGCTGATCACTCAGATTGCTGCCTTTGTGGCTCTTGTCTGGGAGGAAAGACATTACTAAGAGGAAAATGTTCTTTTAACTCCTACTTTTGAACTCTTTCTGTGCTGTGTGAGGACAGCAATTTTAAAAGGTTAGATTTTGCCAGTATGCGCCAATTTGCAGAAGAAAATGTCTCTAATGCACAGGAATACTGGGAATCACAGACTTTTCTGGATATTGAATGTGGTGGCCTAAGACTGATTATAAAATTTTGATGATTGAATAAATGGAGTCATGGGTGTAATTCAATGGGAGCTGAACATGGAGTCAGAATTCAGATCTTAAATCCATCATTGGCTTGCTGTATAAACTTGCCTCAGTTTCCTCTATACAATAGAGTTGTATGAAAATGAAATGAGTAGTGTTTGGCATATCATGGATAGTCATTAAATATTTATAAAGTTCAAAAGAGTACCTTTGTCAGAGAGTTTGCATCAGTCAGCATAGGTGAGGTTACTCTGTGGTAACATTCAAGCCCTAAATCTCAGTGGCTTTAAAGAGCAAAGGTTTATTTCTCTATCAAACTCCATGTCCACTGAGGTCAGTTGTCACTCAGACATGGTTATGCTTTATGTGATCCTCAATCTGGGGTTCAAGCCCAGTGGGAAACCACCGTGTGGAAATCATGGTGGCAGAAAGGAAAGCTCTGAAGAGATTTGTAACTGCAATTAAATGATCTGTTTGGAAATAACACACATCCTTTCTGCTTAGAACTCACCACCTAGAACTAGTCACATGGCTTCTCCTAGTCACTAATGAGCCCATGAGTAAATCCTTTCTTTTTCCCCCCAAACAGGGAAACCGAGAATATTTGGCAATTAGCAATTAGCACTATTGATTTCTGCAACATCTACAGAGCAGGCTCTGTTAATGTGCCTGTTCTATACATCAAAGTGCTACTCTATGTTTTCTTCTTTTCATTGTAATATATAATCATTTTCTCTATCTTGTTTAATATATCCTACGTGTTTGCTCCTTATTGTTATTTTTCAAGTGGAACACAGAAGAAAACTTTTTATTTTCATAGAATGGAACAATAGGACTTCATTTTAATGTACTCAGGGAAATGATAAGAGAAGGCAACGATTCTTAGTTTCACGTTTCTTTCTGGTCTTGGGAAGGAGCACGAGACAACAAAGATGTAGGTGCGGGGAAGCAGCTCTCTGAGATTTTCATGGAAGTACATTTATTTTATCTGGCAAGGTAAGATCCAATGGGAGGATGTGAAATAATTGTAACACTGTGGCCAGTTATAAGATGTACTAAAAGAGGGGAGAGCTAGCTTTAGCATATCTATTATATACTTGAGAAAATATACCCAGAAAAGCCAGAAAATTCATTGAATTTGTGTATTGGATATTGTTTTTCCTTTGGGGGATCTTTATTTCCCTTGGTGATTGACAATATATTCACATATATGTGTGCCTTTAGGAATCTGAAGAAAAAACCAAAGGAATCTGAATCCTTACTTGTGTTAGCAGACATGGCTAATTATCTCCCAGTATCCATTTTTCCTTCTAACTTTAATAAAGGAATTCCTACCATCCCATCCTGGCTTAGATCAAGCCTAAAACCTTGCATATTCTGACTAATGCAGGTCCTCCCTCACAGAGCAGCTTTTGATATAATTAACATTTAATGCCTATCAATTATTGCCAGCCTCTCTTGCAGCTCAGTATGATGACCATGTACTAAGCTTTGACTGAAGGGATATGAGCAAAGGTAATGGTTACAACTTCTTTGTCATGTTGTTAATTGAGAAGCTATTTTCCATCTACCTCCTTTTCTACCCTGCTGGCTTAGGAAAGGTGACAACTTCCTGAAGTAGTCATTTTGGACCCAAGGACAGAAACCACATACTGATGATGACTCGCTGTCTCTGAACCATTACATGAGAAATAAGCCAACTATATTAATTAAGCCATTGTATTGTGGAGTCTCTGTATTATCACAGGTTGTCCTGTGATAGATAACTTTTAGCGTTAGATATCCTCTTTCCAGGCTTAGTTTTTGCTCACTGATCATGGCCTACCATAGCCTCAAACTTTTGGGCTCAGGCAATCCTCCCACTTCAGCCTCTTGAGTTGCTGGGACTTTAGGAACACTCCACCACACTGAGCTAATTTTTAAATTATTTTTAGAGACAGGATCTCTCTATGTTGCCCAGGTTGGCCTTGAACTCCTAGACTCAAGCAATCCCTTGACCTCAGCCTCCCAGAGGGCAGGGATTCCAGGTATGAGCCACTGCACCCAGCCAGCATCACATTTTAATTGATTTTTATCTTCTCTTAGACTGGAGGACAGGAGAGAGGCTGATCCCATGCTGATTGTGAGATTTAGTGCTGTACTTGCTTTACACTCTTTTTTTTTTTTTTAATTCTTGGTCTCCTAAACTCATCAGACAACAGTGAACATAGAGTCTTTGAAGTCTAGACTGTACCTAGAACTTGTTCCTTCAACCCAGTAGTCTACTTTATATCATGAGGCCTGTTTTATGCATCCAAGGGAAGTGATTTTGCCTTATACAAAACCAAACTCTGTATGATCAACATTCCAAAAAGACTCCCAGGGCTTAACAGTCATGTGTGTTTTAAGAAGAATTTTGGAGGCCTATTTAGGTATGAAAATAAGTCCAATTGCTCTTTGCACAGCCCTATTTTCTTCACTTGGTTCCACTTCATAGTTGAATGTAAGCCCAGAGTAAAGGTCTGAATGTTTAGAAAATGTGGCTCTGGCACATTCTCAAGGCATATAGAACTTTTCTAAGGAGCTGATACCCTGCAAAGTAGGTAGATTTTACACAGTGGAGAGAGAAAACAAACTGTAGCTAGAGAAAAGTGAGGACACAGTAGGCATTCTGTGGGGGAGACTAGGATTTTTACTTTTCCCGTTGGTCATTTGATGGTTCATTTATTGTCTTGAAATGGAGTAGAAATCGGTGGACTATTTTCCTGTGTTCCCTTTGCCAAACTCACTTCCTAATGGGTGAAACAGATCCAATCTGGACCTCCCTTCTCCACCACTACACATAGCATCCATTTCCTTGGCAAAATAATGGAAAATTTAGCCAGCTCCCTTGCTCTTTCCACAGAAGGTCAGATCAGGATATGTCGACAGCTGTTTGGATGACACCAACTGAATCAGACAACTGACTGCATTAGTTGTTTTAACATCTTGGAGACTAAAAGCACTATTGGTAGCGTGTTTTTCTCATCTCAGCAAGTTAACAGAAAAATTAGTGATAATAATACGTGGTTCATCTGAATGACTTAGTTAAAGCCAGAAAGCTGGTTTTTTTAAGTGTCTTAATCAAAAAAGAAGACTCTGCAGAGGACTAAAACCTTAATATGCTTTCTTGTGAAATTTTGTCTCACCCTGTTCTATTCATTTTTCTGCCCAAGCAAGTTATTGTACCTCTCATTTAGCGTATATTTATACAAAGGGTCCATTTAACAAGCTAGAATTTTTGCCAGAGAATTCCCATATAAGACATTCTTCTGTTAAGTGACTTAAACGTAATTTTAGAGCTGGGTTTAAAACCCAGTGATTCTGAGAATGCATGTTATTAATTGATTTATGACTTATGAATGATCATAGAAGAAAATATCAGATTTTAGTCTTTTACTGTTTATTACTGTTAGAAGTCACAATGCCCATTTGTTAAGATTTTATAGTTGCTTAAATAATTTGCAATGCAAAGAAACCTTGGTCATGATATGCTACCTTCATGGCAAATTTGCTTGAGTTTTGCTCACTTGTGTAAAATCTGTTCTGAATGCTGAAATAATGATGGAAGTAACTCATTTAAATTACCAGGATCATGTAAAGGAAGAATGTGTTCACTCTGGCAGGTCTGAGCAATTCTGAAAATCATCACACGTCATCTTAACTTACTGAGTTGGAAAAATATAGTAATGGGCTGGGGCACTCCATAGGCATGAGTTGTATTGTAATAATCAATGTAAAGAATAAATTTTGTTAGATAAATGTAACTTCTTGCTATGATCTAGTAAGAAACACTGTGACTTAAAAAGATAAAGGGGAATGAAATTGATATAATTTAATATAACTTTAGTAAAACTTTTGAATTTAAATCACATAATTTTGTCATCAGTAAATCTTGGCTAGCACATACATCTGTAGGAGATAAAGAGTTTCTCGAGGCCATGCTTGGTGGCTCACGCCTGTAATCCCAGCACTTCGGGAGGCTGAGGTGGTGAAACCCTGTCTCTACTAAAAATACAAAAATTAGCTGGGCATGCTGGGCATGCCTGTAATCTCAGCTACTTGGGAGGCTGAAGCAGGAGAATCACTTGAACCTGAGAGGTGGAGGTTGCAGTGAACTGAGATCACACCACTGTACTCCAGCCTGGGCAGGACGACAGAGCGAGACTCTGCCAAAGGAAAAAAAAAAGTTTCTTGAAACATCAAACTTTAGTTTTATCAATATTACACCAAGCCATCTGGATTAGAAGTTCATTCTCAAATGTCTGCTGGGTGCAGGTAGGTAATTAAATAATTGAACCAGAAGGCATAAACTTTAGGGACTGCTGGTGACTGCAGAGAACAAGAGAATTCATGCAACTGCTCCATTCCAGCTGATGGCTGCCATGTAGGAATCTGAGTTGGTTGAACAGATTTTACCATTTTCAGGAGAAATTGGAAATCTGGGTTTTTATGCAAAATCTCCTAACCTAACAAGTTTGAAACACGGTGGACTAGCCAGCTGTCTGTATTGATTTCAACTTAAGGACCACAATCTTGAAATCTTTGAACTAGATACTTACAGTGGAAAATTCATTTAATCATGCTGATGCTGATACTTTATTTTATGCTTGTCTTTCATTGGGGTGAACATTTCTTCATGATTGTCTCCTGCAGGTCCAGTTTGGATATATATAAAATAGTGACTTGGAGCCAGTGAATTTGATATAGTTATTTGTAATTCTCATAGGTACTATATTTGGAAGTTGTAGGGTACCTTATAAATTTCTTGATAACCTTGACTTAGATGAGGGTAGTAAGCAATTCAGAGTTTGCCATAATAAATGTGGAAGTTAGCTGAAATAAATGAGTTGAGGGTCCAGTGCTAGAAGTAGAACTGCTCATTTAGGAATCAAAAAAGGAAACACATCCTATAATGTAAACATAAAATAACTGATGTATGTAAAAACAATGGCCGGAAATATCCTTGAAGTCATAATGACTTGAAAGTTAAATGTCATCTTTTATAAATTGTGTGACCCAAGGAAAGTTTGGGTATAGGAAGAGGTCAGGAAATGTCTTTATCTTTACCATATAGGCTGTAATACTGTAAGTTTATGAAGCACTCATATCATATAATCAGTCTATTTGATGTAACCAGCATGTTTTCCTAATAGACTCAGCTAAGGTACAATACCATTTCAAGGAGGTATAAAAAATAAAAAGAGGGTCTTATCCAAGTAGGAGAGATTTAAAAAATGAGAAAGGACTCACCAAAAAGAAAAAAAAAACAACAACATGGATTCTGGAGCCAGACGCCTAGGCTTGAATTCTGGCTCCACCATTTACTAGGAAGACAAGAGGATCCTCAAGGGCACATGGAGGTACTATATAATTAGTACATAATATGTTTAATATTCTAACTAGGAAAACTTAGTGGAAAAAAATTGTGATTGTTACTGTGTTATGTGCTTGGCCTTCATTTGAAACACTCTCTATATTGATCTACTTATTTCTCACAATACGCCTGTGGGTTAGACATGGCTATTTTCGTTTTACAGATTCAAGACCAGGGTCCAGTGAGGTACGAGTACAGTCGAAACTCTTTTTACCAACTTCCACTTTGCCACCTTTCCATTCCACCTGTAGCTGGCCCCATGGCTTCCGAAGGTCTGTGGCTAAAAGGAGGCTCTAGTATATGTTTTGGTCACTACTGCTCCTACCAGCTGTGTAATGGACCTGCCAAGAGTCAGTTTTGTGTGTCCCAAACTACTTACATCTCTTCTTGTAATCAGGCCTACCCCTACCATTAATGGGGCCATGGACACAGTACAAATGGAGGTCCATATTCCTTGCATGTAAATATTGAAAGACATAATTCAAAATAACAAACTCTTAAAGAAAGTATGTTTTATTCTCCTTACTTGAAAAATAAATTTTCAAAATGGTTGAGAAGGCCAAGTTCAAATTTCCAGTTCTCAAAATCTTCGGCGCTCCATGTAAAACATGGTGGCCCAGAAAGAGGCACCATCTCATCTAGAGCATGTAGTCTTTGCTCTGCAGCCTCTCTCTCTCTCTTCCAACCTCAAATGTGTCTCCCACCAAAAGGGTCTCATGTAGGATTCAAACACCCTAACCCATGCTTCCAAACTTTGCTAATGTTGACTGCTATTTGGACAGAGAATTTTAGGGACTTTGTACCTGGAACATGATTTAGAAAGGGGCATGTGAGCTCTGGATGGATATGTTGTGTGGCTCCATTGAGAGGAACATGGCAAAAGCAAGACCAAAATTTGGACTCCTAAAGCATGGGTCCAGAACAGGATCCACTGTTCCTGTATCTAAAGGAGGTATTGATGATGATTTTCATTCAGTTATGTATAGTGATTACTTGTTAGCATGCAGAGACATGTTTATTATTTCTATGAAAATTATGTTAGAAATGGAGAGTCTAGATACAAGTAGCTAAAACATGATTATTATATTGGATGTAGGAAAAGTATATTAAAATGTTGGAAGAGATAAAAATACAAAAATTTCCTACATTCGGCTTGATTGCCAAATGTTCTTTATCAAATTTAGGAATTGAAAATTACTGATTCATTATGGATAAGATTTATGCAAGAAAATCAATGTGAAACTCCAATTAGTGACATATTCCAAGAAAAGACTGTGCTCTACAATAAAGAACAAAAATTGAATTTATATTATTTAAAATAAAATGGAATAAAACATTTAATATATAATTATATATACACACATATATATACATATATACATACATGTATATATATATAGCTTTAATCAAAATTTTATTTGACTAACTCCAAGTCACAATCTCATTGGCTAGACAAGCTTCTCCTGCAACTGACTCAGAGTCAGGGAGGTAGGAGCGTGTTAAAGTTGGGGTAAAAGGGTAGGTCTATCTTACTGGGAAGATTGCCCTCTTAACCTTATGCTTGATTATTAAGAACAAAGTAAATATTAAGCCACTCATGTCTGTTGTGCTCAGTAAAATGTTTTGGAATAAACTGAATATTTACTAGAAGGATTATGTCGTAGTTGTGGATTAGTTTTCAAGAGAGGTTATGGAAATGCTGATCAATAGGTATGTTTATCTAATACATTTTCTTAGCTTGGAGGCTTCAAGACAAATTGTAGCATTCTGTGACTCGATAGATTGACTCTAATACCAAACTCAAAGAAAGTATTCATTGTCCTTTCCTCAGTCAGTTTTAACTGTATAAAAACGTTATAACTTTCTTAAATAATAGCATTTTTCATAATATCTTTGGGAGGGCTTACTTAAAAGACTGGCATAGCTAAGTGAGAAACATAGGAGAGGCATACTAACTCAAAGTGACTTTAAGAAAGATGGTCAAATTATAATAAAATTGAAGACCCAGAGAAGCATAAAATATTACCAAGAAAAACTGAATTAGGTATGCATGTGGCGCTGTCAAAAGAGACAGAATTTTCTCTTGGTGAACTGGCAGGTCTCCCAGACACTCTTAAAAACCTTAGGAATAGTTGATTGTACAGGTAGTGTGCGTTGCCATTCTTCTTTCTAGAATGGAGAAAAGCTTTGGAGATGCTCACAGGCTACACCCCGCAGCGACACATGGGAGAGAATCAAAGGGTCATCTTGCTCCTTTAAATTATCATCTCCGAATTAAAAAAAAAATCACATTGTAAAGTATGAGTTGGTATCTTTTAGAAGAGAGGATGCACAACATAAAACTATCTTTTCTTGTGCTTCTTTTGCAGAAGCCCTCCTGAGTGGAGGTGATGACATTTAGGGAAGTAGTCTACTATTTTTGTGCTTCCTGCAACGTTTGCAAACCTGGTTATTTCCAAGCTAGTACTCAGCTCTATAATAGGACTGATGTTGTTTAACCTAAAGCACTGCCCTGCCCAGTCTCTTATGAGGGACTTAAAACTTCCTGTTATTTCCATGTACTTCCAGAACTCCAGTCTGCATAAGAATCTCCTGGAGATATTGTTTATATAGATATTCTGATTCAGTAGGTGTAATCTAATTTGAGGCCTTCCATTGTGCTCTTAGGTGATGCCAATGCTGATGATCTGAGGGCCAGTCACATTTTAGTAGTAGGGATTTAGGCACTAGCTCTCACTTCAAAACAAAGTGTTTGTATTGAGATTCTGAAATTCAGGAGGAGTTGGAAAAGTGGGTCTTGGAAACACAGCCTTCGTTTATGAGTTAGTAAAGACAGAATTGGTGAGAAAAAGGAAAACAACAACAATAAACACAAAACTGCTATTTACTTGTAGTTTTTTTTCAATAGCTAAAGCTAAGAAAGAAATTCCATAGTGGGTGAGAAATGTTATCTATGGGATTCAGAATTGATGTTAGGGAGGGAGGATATCATGAAGCACGTAAACACTTTGCACCTAAGACAGTCACAGGTAAGTCCCAGGCTGAAGTTCTTAGCAGTTGTTAAATGGATTCCACGTCCTCTCCTAACCCCATCCTTCCAAAGCTGATAATAAAATTGTAGCACTTGGCCAAACCAGAATGAACCACCATAAAATAAATAAATAATCTCACCCATGAAGAGTGAGGATAAATTTGTTATACGCCTTGGAGAAAAGCACATTGAGACCTACGTCCATTTCAGTCTACCTAAGAAGGAAAAACTCCGTATGTAGTCAGAGTGGATACCAGCACATCATCCTTTCCTAAAACAGTGGCTTGAGTTAAGATGTCAGAATAGGTAAGGGGATGTAGCCACACCCCGGGACTAGGATGCTGGATTTTCCCCATCCCCTCTCTTTCCTCAGAGAAGTCGTTCAGTGTGTGACTGGGCCAGCACTTGTTTAGGAATTACAAATTACCTTACACCCTTAGATCCTGGATCATGAGGCCAGGTGAGCAATTGTGGGAGGAGGAAGGTAAGTTAGGAAACGTGGTGGGGAAACCAAGATAGGTAAGCATTAACTGATCAAAGAATAATCAAAGATTACTTCTGATCAAAGAATATTTCAGAAACCCTATAAGGGCCACATGCTTATATTTTCCATGCTTTTTTTCTTTCTCTCTGTCTCTCTCTCTTTTTTTTTTTTTTTTTTTTTTGCTTTTTTGTAGCCTAGTGGTTAGGCGCACTGACTTGAGAGCTAGGCTTTCTGGGTTAAAATGCTATTTCTGACACTTATCAGCTGAAGCATCTTAGATACATTTCCTAAATTCTTATGCTTCAATCTCCTCATTGTATAATGAAGATAATCATGGCCCCTTCTTAATAGGGTTGTTATGAAAAGCCAGTAAGATAGTATTAGATAAAGTGCTAAAAGCAATGCCGGGCACAGGGTAGGTACTATTCAGGTTAGCTGTTACTGTTATTGTTATTATTACTCTTTTTATCATCTTGAGGATAAGACCTGCAGAGATGATGCTTACATAAACAATCTGACAAGTAAGGCTGGATAAAATGAAGAGCAACTTGAAAATGATTTCTGATAACACTGTTAATTATAACACAGAGAAAACCATTCCCCAGAGAAGCAATTGCTATTTCGATTGGTTCTTAATCTTACTGTTTGTTTTCTCAGTTCAGCAACTGAATAACTACAGTGAGCCAGAATAAGTTAGACAGCAGTGTCTAAAATATGAGCCTTGCTCTTGAAAAGCTTTTCTTCCAGAGGGGATACAGGGTGGTCACTGCTGGCTCCAGAGTTTTCTGTAGCATTCATTGTGGTGTCATGGTTTCAGCAATTGCTGATTTCCGTTTGCTGGACTTTTCCTTTAGTTTGTTTTAATGTTTCATTTAATGGAAGTGCCTAAATCAAAGCCCTGCATAAATTGGCTGTCAGTAAGTTTGGAGAGATGAGCTTGGAGAGTAGAAGATCCAAACACTCTTGAGAGATGGAACAACCATTCTCTCTTGCTACTCTCTTTTTGTCTTGGAATGTCCTCATTCTCATTGCCTCTGTGTATATGCCCAGAGCCTGAGGAATGCTTGAATGCTGGACCAAAAAGAAAAATCTGAGGTGAGAAATGTGACTGCTTGGTGCTTATTTATTGGGGGCTATATACTTTTAATTCTGGCTTTAAATTCTGCAGCTAGAAATGCAGTTTGTGGGCAAGGAATGGGTGAATTTCCAAAAGAGATCTCAGAGGTGGACTTTTAGAATCCCTGAAGATGGGGATAAAAGGGGGAACCTTTTAAATAAACCAAGTGCCCACAATGTCTTTATTACCACACTGCTACTTCACACTGTAGATTACATGAAGGCCTGGAGACTAATTTCAGCAACAGCCACAATTTACTAGCTATAGTGGGCCTCAGATGAATAGTTTCTTGTAAAATCAGTGGCAGCTTTATCCTAGCAGAGCACAAATAAATCAGCTCTTATTATTCCACATTCGTTTAATCCAGGGACATTAGTCAGTGAGACCTTTTCTGCAGCCTAATAAACAGCAGCAGCAGCAGTTTTTCTTTATGAGAGTAGTTGTTCATCCTAAATTAGAGCCAGCATTAGGCGGAGGCAGAAACTTTTGCTGGATGATTTAAAGATATATAATATGAGACCATAATAGTGTATGAAAACTGTACCCATGTGTATAAATATAGCAAGGTCATAATTTTGCCGTATGTGGATCACTTTAGAATATGTGGCTTATTTTATCTTTCTTGAGGGTTTTCTTTGTTGCAGGTGATGTTATCCTGTCTCTCTTGACTCAAGTGTCCTTTTATTTTACTTGGGAGTTGGGAAGGCATTGAAGTTGCATCTTCTTATTTCTGTTTACTCAGGAGGAAGTAAACCTGGCAGAGGAGGATTGTGAGTGAGGTGCGTCTAAAATGTGCACCTGGATATTTCAGTTTGCTGAACTGCTGCTTGATTCAAAATCCTAACCTGAACCACACAGAACTTAAAAAAAAAAAAAAAAAAAAAAAAACTAGTTAAGCCCAGGTCACAAGTTTTCTGTTGTAATGTCCCTATATATGTGATATACAGACTTTGACTTGCACTGTTCTGATGATGTGGCTTAGGGAGATACTTTAAAATACGCTTTCCACATATACAAATTGGTCCTTACTTCATGGGTGTGCAGTATTCATAAGTAGAGATGAGTGTAGTTTTGTTCATCTGTAGCATAAATATGTCCAGGATGCTCTTTCTTACCTCCATCAGGAAAAAATGCATCAGAGAGTAATCAGCTTGATAAAAAATACATATGGATCATTTGCTTGCCACCAACAAATGCATAATCAAAAATGACTCTATTCCCTCGTATGTATAGCGTGCACATCACTTTACTTACTGATGGAGTTTGTATGCAACAGTGCTCTTCACAGTCCAGTGAGCATTAACTGAATGCCCACTCTGTGTGCTCCATGGTGGAATTTTATGTAGATCTGCTTATTTAAAATGCACTTCTTATGGGAAGAAGAGGAAAAATAGGGCATTCTGTCGGATTCCAGGAATATAAGCAGTGGAACTAATATAAAATTAATGAGATATGTTTTCCATTATCTGGAAATAAAATACAGTATTATAACCAGGTATCATTGCATTTGACCAGTGAATTCTAGCCCATCCACTTAATGAAAATGAAAGTATCCTGATACAAACTGGGAAATACCACATATTAGCATTAAAGGGTTACAGATATACCCAGATATACAGCACTCAAATTAATTTATTCTTCTGTAGCTAAAATGATACATTTAGTCAATAGAATATGTGTGTAGTCAAAACAGGTTCTGTTTGCCCACAATAATACATCAATATGTACGCTTCTTCCTTCTCTGGGAGATTTACATTATTTGCCAAAAAACAAACAAACAAACAAACAACACCCGATAACTTAAGCAAAATCCTTAGGATAGACCTTGATGGATCCTGATTTTTTAAATAACATATTGCCCCTGTGTGGGTGAAGGGTTCCTTTCCTATTCCAGCCCTGGCAGCAGGGGTTAGCCAATCCCAGCTGATCTTTGTGCAGTGCATCTTGCTGATTTTTAGGGTGGACTGGAAGATCTGCAGAGGATGTCTGAAGCACAAAGCCATTACAGCAACCAGAGAAATGACACCGAGTGGTCAGTACATTACCCTCATATAGTGAAACCAGCATATTATTAAACAATGATTTTAGAAACAGATGGGCGAACACTTGAGCACAGCAAATAGCCTGTACTTTTACATTTTCTTCAAAGGCCTAACATAACACTCAGCATGTACTAGATACATACTGTGAATTGATTTATTCACAAATGTTGATAAACATTGCTAAATAGGAAATTGCTAATCCTTAAAGATAAGCTATGTCTAAGGCTTGATTTCCTTTACTTTTTTTTTTTTTGCACTATTCTTGTACACCAACTTATTATATACTGTTATTAAAAAAATTCCTAGAACTAAAAAAATGAAATAACAAAACCTTCAGTTTACATTTCAATGGGTAAAGTGAGGAGGAATTGAGACAATAATTTGGGTAATTCAGGCAAAAAGGCTTAAAATATATAGATAACTAATGGCACTGGTAGGTTGGACAAACTGAATTATTGGGATATGATTATGAGGCATCTTAATTTTGACTCTCACTGCTCTTCAAAAATATATTGAGCGTGGCAATTTCTTTTCCTTCCCTGGATGAGGACACTGAGTTCTCATAACATTTCTCATTACTCTTAGGTTATTAAAAATCCAGTCCATATAATAATTATAATTCCAAACTTGATTAAAATTATTTTCTCTCCAATCTGAGCTAGGGCGTTTTTTTTCGTTCTTTGTTCTTTCCCCAGCTTGTTTCCTGAGGTTTCTGATCCCTCTAGATTTGGAGAAATAGAAGAAAAGATACTTAAGAGATGCCAGAAAGTTCATATTTGACTGATATTTGTGGGATATTGCTTTACACTCCTAGACAGTTACGAAGAGCTTTTTCTCATGGGTGCTTTCGTGAGTAGTTTGGGAAACATGCTCCTCCTGCTTGCTATTTCATTGATCTACCTCTATTCTGTCTGGTTGCTTGCTCCTTCCAAAGCCCTTAAACATTTTTTGGCTTCTATTTTCTGAGATTTCCTTAAGCCAGCCTTCTCTGTACTGAGTCTAAAACAACCCAACACAACATTATTTCATGCATGAGCCTACATGTAGTCCATGAGAAAGTCCCAAGTTTTTTCTGCTTCCAACAAACTCAGATGAGGCTACTTGCTAAGTCAATATGCACTCCTCAAGTTCACCTGCCAGCTTGAGTTCACCTGTCAGAGCACCAGTCAAACTGTCTGCATGATTCTGACAGTTTTCATACCATCATTATGGGTGAGGGGTTAAAGAATCATCCAAGACATCCTCGGTCTTTCTCCCCTGAAAGTCCCCTACAGCCTTTCAACTCCTATTGACATCTGCTGTTATTTTTACACCTTGGATGAAACGGAGGCAGGAAGACCTCTTAATATCCTGTCACATTGAGCTGTGTATTTTCAAAGAATGTAATTTATTCAAATGGTCATGCTCTTTCTTCAGTGTTTTTATTCCCCCCAATCTTAATCTTCACTGGATATTTTATAGTCAATTTTGAATCTTCATATTTGCTGTGCATTGAGTAAAAAGAATGAGATGTAGAAATGATAGTTTTCCTGCATGCACCAAATTTCTTTCAAGCATGTATTATTCAGTCTTGTCACAGTTTTATTTTGCTGACATATAACTAGAAACTAGAAAAAATATATGAGCTTTATTTTGTGGGTTAATTGTTTCTACTTTAATTTTTTAATTTTTATTTTTTGTGGGCACATAATAGGTATATATATTTATGGGTTACATGGGATATTTTCATACAGGCATGCAATGTGTAATAATCCCATTATGGTAAATGGGGTATCCAGCACCTCAAACATTTATTCTTTGTGTTACAAATAATCCAGTTATACTCTTCAGTTATTTAAAAATGAACAATTAAATTATTTTTGACTATAGTCACCCTGTTGTACTAGCAAATGCTAGGTCTTATTCATTCTTTCTAACTACTTTTTTTGTATGCATTAACCATACCCATCCCACACCCTCCACTACACTTTGCAGCCTCTGGTAACCATTCTTCTACTTTCTAGCTCCATGAGTTCAACTATTTTCATTTTTAGCTCCCACAGATAAGTGAGAACATGCAAAATGTGTCTTTTTGTGCCTGGCTTATTTCACTTAACATAATAAAATCCATTTCTATCCATGTTGTTGCAAATGACAGGATCTCGTTCTTTTTTGTGGCTGAATAGTACTCCATTGTGTATGTATACCATATTTTCTTTATCCTTTCATCTATTGATGGATACTTAGTTTGCTTCCATATCTTGGCTATTGTGACTAGTGCTGCAATAACATGGAAGTGCAGATGTCTCTTTAATATACTAATTTCCTTTCTTTTGGGTACATACCTAGAAGCACAACCGCTAGCTTGTATGGTAGCTCCATTTTTAGTTTTTTGAGGAACCTCTAAACAGTTCTCTATAATGGTTTTACAAATTTGCATTCCCACCAACAGTATACAAGGATTCCTTTTTCTCCACATCCTCACCAGCATTTGTTATTGCCTGACTTTTGGATAAAAGCCATACTAACTGGGTTGAGATGATATCTCATTAGTTTTGATTAGCATTTATTTGATGATCATCAAATAGATGTTGAATATTTATATATCTGTTTGCCATTTGTATGTCTTATTTTGAGAAATGTCTATTCAGGTTTTTTGCCCATTTTTCAATCAGATTATTAGGCATTTTCCTATAGAGTTGTTTGAGCTGCTTATATATTCTGGTTATTAATCCCTTGTCAGATGGGTAGTTCGCAAATATTTTCTCCCATTCTGTGAGTTGCCTTTTCACATTGCTGACTGTTTCCTGAGCTGTACAGAAGCTTTTAAACTTGATATGGATCCCATTTGCCCATTTTTGCTTTGGTTGCCTGTGCTTGTGAGATATTACTCGAGAAATCTTTGCCCAGTTCAATATTCTGGAGAGCTTCTTCAATGTTTTCTTGTAGTAGTTTCATAGTTTGAGGCCTTAGATTTAAGTCTTTAATTCATTTGTGTTTGATTTTTATATATGGTGAGAGATATTAGTCTAGTCTCATTCTTTTGCATATAGATATCCAATTTTCCCATCACCATTTATTGAAGAGACTGTTCTTTCCCCAATGTATGTTCTTGGCACCTTTGTCAAAAATGAGTTCACTGTGGATATATGAAGTTATCTGGGTTCTCTCTTCTGTTCCACTGATCTATGTGTCTGTTTTTATGCCAGTACCATGCTGTTCTGATTACTACAACTCTGTAGTATAATTTAAAGTCAGGTATTGGGATTCTTCCAGTTTTGTTCTTTTTGCTTAATATAGCTTTGGCTATTCTGGGTCATTTGTGGTTCCACATAAACTTTAGGATTTTTTTTTTTTATTTTTGTGAAGAATGTCATTGGTATTTTGATAGAAATTGCATTAAGTATGTAGATTGCTTTGGGTACTGTGGACATTTTAACAATATTGATTCTTGCAATCCATTAACATGAAATATTCTTCATTTTTTGTGTCTTCTTTAATTTCTTGCATCAGTGTTTTATAGTTTTTATTGTAGAGATCTTTCACTTATTTGGTAAATTCCTTGGTATTTTATTTCATTTGTGGCTATTGTAAATATGATTACTTTCTTGATTTCTTTTTCAGATTGTTCACTGTTGGCATTTAGACATGCTACTAATTTTTGTATGTTGATTTTGTGTCGTGTAACTACTGAATTTTTTTTTATCAGTTCTAATAGTTTTCTGGTAGAGTCTTTGGGTTTTTCCAAATATAAGATCATATCATCTTCAAACAGGGATAATTTGACTTCTTTCTTTCTGATTCAGATGCCCTTTATTTGTTTCTCTTGTCGGATTACTCTAGCTAGGATATCCAGTACTATGTTGAATAACAGTGGCGAAAGTGGGCATCCTTGTCATGTATTCAATCTTAGAGGAAAGGCTTTTGGGTTTTCCACACTTAGTATGATATTAGCTATGGGTCTGTCATATATGGCTTTTATTATGTTAAGGTATGTTTCTTCTATACCCAGTTTTTTGAGGCTTTTTTAAAATCATGAAGCAATGTTGAATTTTATCAAATGCTTTTTCAGCATCAGTTGAAATGATCATATAGTTTTTAATCTTCATTCTGTTAATATGGTGTGTCACACTGATTGATTTACATATGTTGAACCATTCAAGGCCTGCTGTAACCACTCCCTACATACCACCTATGTTCACTCAAGGCCCTGGTCAATCAGCAGGTGGCAAAGCCACCCACCTTCAGGGAGGTGAGTTCCCCCATGGCCTGAGTGGGTCTGGAGGTGCCATGGGGGGCCAGGGACTACTGTCACAAACCTTAGAAATTTACCTGGTGGTGTTCTGTTATACTGTGGCTGAGCTGACACTCAAACCATGAGATGCAGTCCTTCCTCCTCTTCCCTCCCCTTTCCACAGGCAGAGGCGCCTCATCCTATGGCCGTGATAATCATAGGCCCACAGGGAGTACTGCTGGACTACCACTGATGTTCCCTTAAGGCACAAGGGCTCTTCAGTCAGCTTGTGGTGAATGCTACCCGTCCTGGGACTCACCCTGAAGGGCAGAAAGTTCTTCTCTGTCTCAGGGCAGGTCCAGACTTACCATTAAAGAGCCAAAGCCTGGAGTTGGGGACCCTAAGAGTCCACTAAGTGCTCTAACTTTCCGTGGCCAAGTGGCTACCTAAGGTGCAAGACAAAGTCCCCTGAACTTTTCTCTCAGCTTTTCTTGAGCAGAAGGAGTCTGTCCCTCTAGCCACCACAGCTGAGAATGTGCTGAGTCTCACCTGAAGCCAGTTAGTCTTAGAGTGTCACCCAAGGCCCACAGTGAACTGCCTTGGTATCACTGCTGGTTATTCAAGGCCCAGGGACTTTTTAGTCAGCAGGTGATGGATACTGCCGGGATTGGGTCCTTCCCTTCAAGGCAGCAGTTTCCCCTCTGGCCCAGGGTGTGTCTAGAAATGTAGCCCAGGAACTAGGGCCTGGAAAGGGAACCTTATGACTCCAACGAGTGCCCTATCCTGCTGTGGCTGAGCCAGTATTCAACGTGCCAGACAAAGTCCTTTTTACTCTTAAGCAGAAGAAGAGAGTCTCTTTTGGAGCCGTAAGCTATACAGTCTGAGGTTGGAGGATGGGTGGCATAAGTGCTCCCTTACCTGCCCCAGCTGATGTCTCAGCAGATTAAGTGCCCTTCAAGTTCACTGACTCTGAGCTCAATTCAGCACTTGGACTTACCTAGGAGTTGCAGTCATTGTGGCCTAGCCTGCCTTTCAAGTTTACTTAGAGACCCAGAGCTCTTTACCCCAAGGTGGTGAGGCTTGCTGGAACTCAATCTGCGACCACTAGGATGGGCAAGTTTGCCAGCACTCAAGCTCCCCTGACTGGGGCTGGTTTAAATGCTCCCTCTGTGTGGGGGGTATCAGCTGAGTTTGTTCTGGTTTTGCTTTCTGCTGTGATAGGGCAGCACTGAGTTTAATGCAGTGTATGCCAATTCTTGTGCTTTCCCTTTTCTAAGCACAAAGATTTTCTCTTCACACCACATAGCTAGCGCCAGGAGATGGGGGAGGGATGATGTCAGCAAATCAAGACTGTCTTTCCTACTTTCTTCAGGTCCTTTTTCAGCAATATGAACTTAAATCAAGGTACTATGAGTGCTCACCTGATTTTTGGTTCTTATGAAAATGGCTTTTTTTTTGTTGTTGTTGGGGGTCGGGGATAGGGTAGGGTTAGATAGTGGTTAAACTGGTGTCCTTGTCATCAGGGATGATCAGTGGAGGCTTCTATTTGACCATCTTGCTCCACCCCTCTGCTGGTTGTACTTTAATTGTGGAATCTGTATAACTTCTTCTATGAATCTACATGAGTCTTTTAATAAATATTATAGCTTTCATATGTATCTGTAGTTGTGGGGTAAGGGAGAGAGAATGTAGAGGAGTAAGAGAGAGCAGTTGGTAAAAGTGGTGGAAAACCCCCTTTTTATTTAAATGCCTAACTGTAATTCTCAGTGCTTTATGTCTAGAGACTAGAACCTAGATTCTTTTCACAGGCAAAAGTTTTCCTACTGCATTTTAGAATCTGAAGAGCTTTAGTGATGATCCTGTACTACTCCTTTATTTTATGGTTTATAATGTGTAATGGATTGGAAAAGTTTATCCCTTTTTGTTGGAAAATTCTCAGTTCTATAAAGCCAAATCTTAAATTTTAAAGGATTTTTCATTTCAGGTCACAAAGATAGTGGCAGAGGTAGAGCTAGAACTCAGCTTCCTATGTCAAACTTTCCCTTTTACTGGACCTAAAACTGAAAAAGAGATTTTTCAATATTTATTTTAGAATCTTACATTTCCATAAGATCTAGAAATATATTTACCATTGGACATTTCCACACCACTTACATCATGCATGCTGGTTACAGCTTTCCATAGTGAGAAACTGTGCCAGTTTGGTGATGGTGATGATATGAAGGTGGTACAGGAAACTGACACTGGCAATTTCACAAACCTTCTCTAAAATACTGCACTAATATATCCTGGAAAGCTTCTCAAGGGGCTACCTTCAAAACCCAAACAAAAACCAAAGTAGCAAATGCAATTTGTGAAGAGTTTGATGAAAACTATTTGTATATGCATCTTAATTGTATCTACTTTCCCCATGTCTTTAGAGATTATATCTAAAGAATATAAGATGCTTCTTTGACTTTTCATACTCTAATATAAATGAGTTCTAGTTCCCAGACAATTCTAGAGCATTAGATGACTTTCTCTCTGTATTCTGGTTATTTCTGCAATGTAACAAGCTACCCTAAAATCTAGTAGCATTGAGCAATGGTGAACTTGTTATGTTTGTGGCTTCTGTGTTAGGAATTTTGAAAAGGCACAATGGGGATGGCTTAATTCTACTCCATGATGTCTGGGGCTTCAGCTGGGATAACTTGAATGGCTAGAGATAACCCTAAGAGATGGCATCTTTGCGCACATGCATGGTATCTGGGCTGGGAAGGCTGAAGGATAGGCTCAGCTGCAGTGATTAATTAGAGACCCCCTATGTGGCCTTTCCAACATGGTAGCCTGAGTAGTCAGAAGTTTTATATGGTGATTCAGCACTCAAAGAACAAAAGAGCAAAGCAGAAACTGTATAGCCTTTGACGACTTAGCTTGGAAAGACACTTATTGTCGCTTCTACCACTCTAATGGTATCTATCGATTTAAGCAATCACAAGTCCACCTAGACTCAAGGAAAGGCAATGGAGTCCCCTTGATAGAGGAGCATCAAAGGATTTGTGGCTGTCTTTTAAAACAACACACCCCGGTTAATCCCCTACTGACTTTGGTGGTGGTGTTGTAGTTTTAAATTGTTCTTACATTTCAGATCCTGTAAGATATTATTATTGATTTTAAAAATAAACATTAATTTAGATTCATCCACATATATAACCTTTCAGTTGCTCTTTATTTCTTCCTGCATCTCTTTATGTCTGTCTGAGGTAATGTTTCCTTCTACCAGAACAACTGCCTTATTTGTATCTTCCTTTTTCTTTGTTAGTTGTGCTAGAGGATGGTCAATTTTATTGATTTTTTTCAAGAACCAGCTCTTTATTTCATTATTTCTCTATCATTTTTCTGTTTTTAGTTTCATTGATTTCTTCTCTTTTCTTTACTATTTCTTTTCCTCGGTTTGTTTTGTGTTCATTTTGCTTTTCTTTGTCTAGGTTGTTGGCAAGGAAGTTTAGATTACTGATTTGAAACTTTTCCTCTTTTCTAATGTATGCATTTATTATTATACATTTTCCTCTCAGCATTGTTTTAGTTGTATCTGACACATTTTTAAATGTTTTTTCATTTTTATTCAGTTTCATGTATTTCTAAAGTTACTTTGAAACTTTAACTTATGAATTGCTTAGAAGTATGTTGTTTACTAAGTGCTTGGAGATTTTCCTATTATGTTTTGGTTATTGATTTCTGTTTTGTTTCCATTGTGATCAAAGAACATACTATGTATGATTTCAGTTATCTTACATTTGTTGAGGTTTGTTTTGTGGCCCAGGGTATGTTCTGTCATAGTATATGTGTCATGGGCACTTGAAAAGAATGCATATTCTGTTGTTTTGGGATGCAGGGTTCTATTAGTGTCAATTAGATTCTGCTGGTTGAAGGTGTTGTTGAGTTTCTTTGTATTCTTACTGATTTTCTGTCTAGTTGCTTTATGAATTGTTAAGAGAGGCATGTTAAAATCTCTGACTATAATTTTGGTATTTTTTTTACTGCTCCTTTGATTTTTATCTATTTTTATTTGACATATATTACACCTTTGTTGTTTGGGTGCATAAACATTTAGCATTGTTATGTTTTCCTGATACACTGACCCTTTTATCATTATATAATGTTTCTCTGTGTCTCAGGAAATTTTTATTGCTGACAAATCTACTTTATCTGATATTAATGTAGTCATGCCTGGTTTCCTTTGACTAACGTTTGCATAATATGTCTTTTTTAAACTTTTACTTTCAACTTGAATATATCATTATATTAAAAGTGAATTTCCTGAGACAACATATAAATGGCTTATGTTTTTTAATTCACTCTCTCAATCTCTGTCTTTTAATTGTATGTAGACCTTTTACATTTAATATAATTATTGATATGCTAAAGCTTTAGTTTGCCTTTTTGTTGTTGTTGTAGTTTGCTGCTTATTCTTGGTTTTTCTCACATTTATGCTATGATTGTCTTACATTTAAAACCATATTATACAGTATTATCATTTTTGCTTCAATTATCAAAGATACTTTAGAAAACTCAAGAGGAGATGAAAAATCTTTTGTATTTACCCATGATTTTTACCTATTGTGTTCCTTCTTCCTTCCTGACATTCCGAAGTTTCTTCTTGTATCATTTTCTCCCTCTTTGGAGAACTTCATGTACCTATTCCTATAGGGTTTGTCTAATGATGACAAATTCTCTTACTTTTTCTTCATCTGAGAGTGTTTTGATTTATCCTTTATTCCTGAGGGATATTCAGTATGGGATTCTGGACTGGCAGTTCTTTTCTTTTGGCATTTAAAAAATATTGTGCCACTTCTTTCTGGCTTCCATAGTTTCTGATATTATTCAAAATTTTCTTCCGTAAGTAGGGTATTAATTTTCTCTGGTTGCTTTCAAGATTTTTTCTTAGTCTTTAGTTTTTAGAAGTTCAATTATGAAGTGTCTTGGCATGGCTTTCTTTTGATTTATCCTGTTTTGATTTGGTAAGCTTGTATCTGTAGGTTTGTGTCTCTTGAAAAAATTTGAAAAGTTTTAGCTATTATTTCTTTGAGTATATTTTTATCCCTGCCCTCTTTTTCTTGTTCTAGAACTTGATGGCATGAATGTTAGATCTTTTGTTATAATCTCACAGGTGCCTGAGCCTCTGTTCATGTTTTCCTCCAGTCTGCTCTCTCCATTGTTTAGACTGGATAATTTCTCTTTTCTGTCTTCTAATTCAATGATACTTGCTTCTATTTCTTTTATTCTGTTCTTCAGCCCATTCATTGAACTGTTTATTTTGGTTATTTTGTTCCTTAGTTCTAACATTTCCATTTGTTTCTTCTTTATATCTTTTAATTTTTTACTAGTAGATTTATCCCTTGGTATTCATGAGGGATTGATTCCAGGACCACCTTCATATACCAAAATCTATGGATGTTTAAAACCCTTATTCAACATGGTATAGTATTTGCATATAACCTGTGCAAATCCTCCCATGTATTTTAAATCATCTCTAGATTACTTATAATAGCTAATACAATGTAAATACTATGTAAATAGTTCTTATACTATATTTTAAAACTTGTATTATTTTTATTGTTGTATTTTTATATTTTATTGTTTTTTTCCAAATATTTTTGATCTGTGGTTGGTCAGATCTGTAGATGCAGAACCCACAGATATACAAGATTTGTTGAGACTTTCTAATTTTTCTGTTATTTCCTTTTAATTGCTTATTAAAGCATTTTTACAATGACTCCTTTAAAACCTCTGATAATTCTAACATCTCTGTCTTCTCAGTGTTGGAATCTATTTTTTTAAATTCAGTTTGAGATCTTCCTGGCACTTGGTATGAGTAGTGACTTTTTTATGGAAACCTAGATATTTTCATATTACATGATGACACCTTGGATCTTATTTAAGGTTTCTGTTTTAGGTAGCTTTCTCAGACACTGGTACGGCATGAGAAATAGGAACATCACTTTGTTACTTCCAGGTGGAGGTAGAAGTCCAAGTTCCCCACTCCGAGTCTGTTAACACCTGAGGGGTGGGGATGGGACTCCTTATTTCTTCTAAGTAGGAGTGGGTGTTCTGTCTCCCATGTGGTATCTACGGAGACTGCTGTGAGAGTGGCCAACAGGAGATGGGAAAATATTTAGGTCTCTTCTAGGGCCCCTCTGATGCCACCTGAGTGGGGAGGTAGCCATGTGCCTTGTTACTAACAGATGAGGGTTAAAGTGCAGGCACTGAAAGTGGTCTTCACTGTCACCATGGTGGGGCTGGGTTGTTACCAGCTGGTAGTGGTGAAAATGTTGACTTTCTACTTGGCGTCTGAAACTATCCTAGTAGGGGTGTTAAGGGTTATTGTGAAAGCCTTACAAGGGTGGATGTCTCCTCATTTGGCCTTTGTCAGTATAAATGAAAGATGGGACTACACTTGTTTTTGTTTTTTACCCTGTGATGTTTGGCTGGTATAGAGTAATCATTGTCTCAAAGTTCTCCGTCTTATTAGGATGTCCATTTCCTGGTCTTTTGGCTAGAACCAGCAGGTTTTCAATGAGTCATTCATTTTGTCTGCATCCTTTGACATTTCTGGGTTGCCAGCTTTTTCTGCTTCAAGTACTGAATATATGGGGCAAAGAAAAGAAAACCCAGGGAACTCACCCCCATGTTGTTACCCAGGCGCTGAGGTTCCTAGCCAGTTTATCTTGTCTGTAACTTTCATAGTCTTCTTACGTTTGTTTCATATGTAACGTCCAGTGTTTTTAGTTGTACTTGGTAGAAGGTATGGGCCAAGGTACACCTATATCTTCCTAGTAGCGAGCATTCCTGAAACTCTGGCAAACATTTCTTTTCATCTTCCTATAGTTCGTATAGAATCTTGGACTAATTTTTGAACAAAGTGTTTTTTTTCAGTAACTCTTCCTCATTTATTTTGAAAGCTCAATGTTTTCAGATGGAAGGATATGGCTTTCTTGAACAATGCTAGGAGTCTTGATATACCACCTTCAACTCACAGATTCCTTAAAAGAGCTATCTCTTGATTGAAAGCACTGGTGAGTGGAGGCATTGATGTGGAAGAATCAATGTCATGGCTAGCCTAACAGGCTGGGATTAGATCCTGAAATGTGTTCAAAGATGTTTTCATAAGCATATTTATTGTATTGGTTTCAAAATAATGGAATCTTTAAGTTTCAAGGAACCTTGGCAATTATCTAACTGGGTGTCCCACTTATTTCACATCCTGGGCAGGTGAAGATTCATGTATTGCTTAGACACTTTAGAATATTCTTTTGACATCCATATAAGTAACAAGGACCTACAGTAATCAGGTAGGCCAAAGTGGTTAGGTGGGAATAGTTGCAGATTGGTCTGGGATAAAGAATATATGCAAAGGTAATCCACACACAGGTGATGACCATGTAATCTAATAGCTATAGATATGATTGGTAGTACTTTATACACCCTTTACTATTTTACTATTCAATTATTTGTATGTTATACAATGATTTGTTGGCAAGTGGCTTGAATATATTGTAACTCCGTTCACCAGTGTTGCCTACCTTCTTCATATTTTTTAATACAGTTGACAGTAATGAAACATCAAGTATATTACATACAAACAACTGGCATGCTATGTAATTAATTATATGACTTACTGGGGGATAATTCTTGCCAACAGCGACCTGATAGAAAAGCTGAGGATTTTAATGTAATATTAATGTAGTATTAAATAGTCATGCTTGTTTAAATAAGGTGAACAAAAAATGGCATACTAGAATCATTATAGATCAGCCACTACTAAGGAATCTTTGATGCCATGTATTTTAAAATATCCCGTGTAACTTCCTCTGAATTGAGGTGAATCAGTGGATATGTTCAGCTGGACTAGATTAAAATGTAGCTACTGGAGTCTAAAACATAAGTACTATCCTCTGTCTTCTTGACTCCACCTAACTCAGATCTGGAATCCTTCAATTAAGATTTATTCACTTGAGAGCTCTGCATGGGTAAACAGTAGACTTTTCCCACTTCTTCTCTTAATGTATTTTATGGTGAGTGAGCTTGGCTGAATGACCCAAAGATGGAAATACGCAAAAAAAGTTATTAGTACTACATGAAATTAAATTATTGTTAGGGTGACTAGGCATACCTCACAGTTCACGGAGACAGTTCCAGTTTACAACTATTGTCTTGGCATAATTATTAATAATGTCCTTTTCACTCTCAATGTTACTGGTTTAGAGAATAAATTTTATGGTCACCCTAGTTATTATACTTTGTTGGTGTATTTTTTTGTGTGTTTTTTGTTTGTTTTGACAGCTGCAGATCCCATGAAAAACATTCAACATTTGGATAATGAGACTTATAATGAGCTTCTCATCATTCTAGCACTGATATGTACCATGAGATGAAAAAAAAAAAATTATATGCTTTAATCTCTTGGCTGGTATGTGGAATGAGAAGCGTTTGTAAAGCACATTTATAGATGAAGAGTCCCTAGAATCTATCCCTCATACTGCCTAAATGAAATGAGAGACAGGCTAATACTAGAATTTATTTACTACCAGTATTCTTAACTTGTTAATTGGTGTCATTAACCCATTTAACAGTCTACAGAGCCCATGGAGCCCTTTTAAAAATAAAGCTGTAAATATACGCAGGAAAATATATAGGACTTCAAAGGAAATCAGTTATATTGAAATGCCATTATGAATATTAAAAGTGTGTGATATAGCAATAATGTGTGTCCTTCTCTATGCATTTAATAGCAAAATCTAACAGCAGCTCTAATAACAGCTATAAGTTGAAAGAAGAGATAACATAAAATAACATAAATGATATTTTGAGGTATCTAGAATAACTGTAATGTGATGTGAGAACACCTGTAATGTCTATTGGTGACAAAGTCACAGATATTGACAAAACTAGTGTACTTTTTGATTTACATTCATAATTGAATTAAATGTTAAATTGCAGCTGGAGAGTAGTGAAAATGAAAATGTATTACTTTACTACTCAGATTCTCAGACCCTCTGAATTATGTCAAAGAACCTCTGGGTGGGTGGGGCGTCTATGAGTCTCAGTAAGTATCCCTACTCTAAAACAATAGTAACTAAATTTGAGAAAGGTAGATCATTTTTCATACCTTTTAAAGACTGTCACAGTAAAACAGCCCAAAGAAAGTAGAAGCATGTCTCTTGGTGGAGTATATAAAATCAGATAGTATTATTAAAAAAAAGCTTTTCTTCATATGCATTGAAATTTACAATTTATGTTTTTATATCACATACATTGCAGCTTATGTAAAATGTCCTCCACGTCTATATAGAACTATGATCTCAGCAAAAGAAAATATATAAGACGATCCTCTTTTCATTTTACTCCATGATGCTATTCTCTCCATTTGTATCTCACTGGATTCACAAACTTGACAGACCCTCTATTGTCACATCGTAACAGATTACATCATTCAGCTAATCATTTTGGTAATTTATTGGATCAGTGGTTCATAGAGGTTTGTTTATAAACTAATGTATATTTTTCTCATTCTCAGAGTCAGGGTTACCCCTAGAGTAAATACTAGCCACACTGTATAGCACTAGAGGGTGTGTTCTCAAGTTCCTGAAGAACCTGAAGTAGCAAGGATAGATATTCCATGTTACCAAAAGAAGAGAGCTCCTGATCCACATTAAATGTGGAATTAAAAATAAGTATCTGGATGAATGCAATTAGAGGTTGGAAAGTGAAGCCTAATGCAGGAACCAGGGCACAGGCTCCATGCTTGATAACAAATGCGGCTGCAGGAATACAGGGTTCATCATGATTGGTTCCTAAAGACAATGGTGCCAGGATCCAGTACTATTTCAAGCCAGACTTGTACAAGTCTTTCCTATCAGTTTTCTGTATCCAAAATGATCATTAGCAGGTCCATGTTCTTGCCTTTCTCTTTGGAATATATTCATTCCTTAATGGGACAGCTGAAGGTGGGCGGAAAATCAGCACAATAAGTGAAACAACATCAGGATTCCTTCTTCCCATTGGCCTCCCTGTTTCTAAGTCTGCCCTGCTTCTAGGTTTGCTTATAAATCTGATCCTCTTTGATGCTAGAATGAGACTGGGAAAAATCTGGCCAGGGCATGAACTCTGTAACTGTGCCTCATTTCAAATGGTTCATCTTCCCTCCTACCCCAGCATCAACAGAAGACATTCTTTCACTGCTTTGGCTGCCCAGCCTACCACTGTGAGGTCCAGATACACCTTCAAATTATTCTCTATGTGGCTGGCCACTCCCTCGTCCAGACCCAGGCTCCATTCCCAGAGAAAAAAGAAAGTCATTTTGGGGCTCAGGATGTAGAAGTGTGAGGATGTGAGAGTGAGTAAGAGCATGAGGGTGGGTACGAAGGCTCACAGTTGAATCATCGCAATGAGCCATCTCTGCCATGACACACAGTTCCTTTGTAAGTTTCTCCAAAGGTTTCTTATTTGACTGTTCTCCCTCACTACATGCAGCAAAAAAAAGACAGGAATGACAATCAAAAAGGTGTTATCATAAGGAGTTTCTGCCATAAGTGAAAAGGCAGAGAAATCACCTTGCATGTTTGGCAGTGCTGGGAGACGTTGCTTTCAGTAGCCAGGGCAGGAAAAGCCCATAAAGGGGCTGCAGGTAGCCCGAGGCCAGGCATGTCAAGGGCCAGGAGACATGCTCCTTCTGCCACTGCTGCAGAGAGAGGGAAGGGCCCCGCCCAGTGTCTACCTTTAGCTTCCTTGGGCTTGGGGACAATATAGGAAGGCAAAAGGAGAAGCAAAGTAGTGAAGTGGGGGAGCCCAGAGGGAGGGCTAAAAGCAATTCCCAGCTGCCGATAGATTTCAGTTCATCATTGTTGATTTTGGACTAAAACCTTCTTTCCAGCCAAGCAGGCAAGCAGAGGTGAATTTATCAGATGTGATTTTTATCAGAACCCACCGTATGTGGCGGCCGGCAGTCACCACGGGACCCCGGAGCCTGTGATTGGCTCTGACACATCCGGCCGAAAGGGCTCTTATTCCACGAATGATCTTCTTTTTTAGATGGTATTGAGTTGGGACTGATTTTGATAGTCAGTTTCAGTCAAGAATCATAAAGTTATTGCACATTTAAAACCGTCGGTATGAGAATCATTCTCTCCCTCTTTTCTCTCTCTCATCATTTCGCTGGGCTGCAAGGTTACAGAAAGGTCTAATCAATTGTCAAACTCTCTTTTATCACCGAGAAGGTGGTAAGGGAAAAAAAAAAAAACACCTCTAACTGCCCTACTGTAGGGGGTTCTTTGACTACACAGCACCCTTTTCCACATACAATGCTGCTGTGATTAATGTCCTCCCACCTCAGACCTTGTTAAAACCTGTTCTCTCAAGCAGCCAGTGGAGCACAGTGAGAGGAGGGCCGAGGCTGCATAAATCAACGTGTTCTCACAGCCCCCAGGATATCCATTATAGATGCCAGCTGGATGGCTGGAAGATAGAGAAAAATGAATATTGTATCCTGTGGCCTTTTGCCTCTAATGACCACTTTTCAACATTTTTGAAGGCATGATTAAATTTTGATAACTGGGGAAGTCACTCTGAGCCGGCTGAAATAGAGATAAATTGACGGAGGGTCTGACATCTCAGTGGAGAGCAGGCAACTAATTAGTGTGTGAAGCGCACTCTGAAAGAGATGTAAAAGGGAGGCAGGTTTAATCAGAGGAGCTGCTGAGGTACAGGAATAGTCAGAGATAATTGCGGCCTAGGTAGAAATCACAGGCTCAATGAGCGGCTTTTTCTGTCCGCTTGATTGGCAGCCGCTGACCTAGTGGCCGGCACCCTTGAACCCTTACAACAGCAACGGCCTTGTCAAAGCAATTTGCTTTCCGCTCTCTGTGACCAGTTATTTCAGTGGCAGAGCTGGGACACCCCGTTGGAGAGGGCACTCCGCTCCCCTGACTGGCGGGGAGCTGGGCGGAACAGCCTCATTATTTCTGATGACTTTACTTTTGAACCCCGTCGCCCTTTGTTGCCCCCCAACTCTCCATAGCCCACTCACACAGAGGCGTGCTTCCGGGAGGGACAGCTTCTACAAAGACACAGTGTCAGGGCAATTTGGTTGTTCATTTGAGGAGTGGGGATTTCAGGGCACGAGGTGATGTGCCTATGGGAATTAGGTGGAAGAGGAGGGCCCGGCAGGGCAGAGGCCAAACCACAGGAGGATTGGCTGCTTCTGGCATTGGCTCTGTCTAGTTGCCTGTGCTTCATGCTACAGGCAAGCCAGGCAAAGCTCCTGTGGGTATCAGGGATTTCCCTGATGTATGGGGAGCTCAGAGGTGGCCAACTGGACCCTCTTTCTTCTCCCCATCCCAACATCTTTTCCTGACTGGCTAAAAGGAAGGTGCCCTCAGGCCAGAGCACAAGTGCATTCATTCCATCTTGTTTGATTAACTGTGTGACATTTTGTTGATTGTAGAGAGTTTTTGGACTTAAAATTGTGGTTAGGGAGATAAGCTTTTCTGTCTCTAAAAGCTGTATTAGCAACTAACATATGACTTTTTCCCTTTATTGTATTGTTTTTGGGGAAAATAAGGCTAGATGGAAGGGAGAAAGGTTGTAGAGAGATGGGTCAGAAGCAGCCAGGGGACTGGTGTATAAGGTTTGTTCTTTTAAAGAAGGTAAATTAGTGTTTCTGCTCCTCCTCCTCTTCCTCTTTCTACACTTGGAGCTTACCTTCTCTTTTTAAACTTATCAGTCACCTGCACCTGGAATAATACCAAAACCTAGAATACCTGATGTGATTTATGTTTATAGCTATCACTTATGGTTTAAGAGAAGCCTAAATATAGCTAGACTTTTTTTCTATTGGTTTTGTTTCTTTTTTTTTTTTTTGTAATATGGCATTATTCCCCCATATAAGAATGAGGCCTTGTTGTTACTCATAGGACTTAAGTACATGCTTTGAATGCCCTAGTCCTTCTATGTGTGCTATCCACATAGCCAAAGGGAGCTTCTGTGGCTTGTACCACATGTGTACTACCTGCCTGGTGAAAAATGGATATTGCTTCAAATTGTTGCTTATTTCCTTGAACACACCTACTTTCCACTACAGAGTGTGTTAGATGTAGAGGATACACCATTCTAACTTATGAGGTCTCCTTCCCAAACCCATTGTTCTCAGAGACTGGCTGCTCTAAGACTGGGAATATTCTAGTTACCTGGCCTAAGAATTCCTCAGGAAGCTGAAAGATTAGGGACACATGTACCTGTATCCAAAAGTGGCCCTGGGCTTCAGAAGGGCCTAATCCCTAGGAGATGGGCACCTGCTATCTTCAACATTGTACTCCCCTTGATTACAATGATAACAGCAAAGCAATTTACTTTTCCTCTCTTCTCCATATCTCAGTTGGGAAATGTCATGCTGAATGATAGAGAAAACAAAGAGATGACAATATCCAGACTGCAGACTTTCCCAACTTCAAGATCAATAATTACAATTACTTCAAGATCAAAAATAAGGTAATAGGAACCCTTAGGGGTGCTGTGGGAACAGAAGAAGGAATCTGAATTCTGCTTTGATAGCTGAGGAATGCTATCCCCGTGTCCCTGATGAATGAGGAGGTGTTTACCAGATGAAGATGGGATGGAAGGGAATTCTTGGCAGAGGAAAGAGTATGTGCAAAGCTGTGGAAGTGAGAGGGTACTCCTTTTTTAGTGCACCTGGCCGTGGCTCAGGCATCCTGAGGAGCATCACTAGTGAGGAAGAGGGCAGTTAGTCTAGAAGAGATCTTGCATGAGGTCCCGGACATGCCTGCATCCACTTTACCACCAAAACTTGTGTCATAACTGGCACATGATAGTGACTCAAGAAAGAAATGTTTAATGAATGAGTGGAAAAACAAAAGAATGAGGATGCTAGACATTACTAGAAAATGTTATAATGAGAATTTTTTTTTTTTTTTTTAAAAGGAACGTAACTAGTGGAGAATGGTCTAGATACTAATGGCAAGGAGACCAGATGAAATAGATCAGGAAAAGGATGACAGGAAGGACTGAAGCAAAAATATATCCTCAGGAATGCAAAAGAGCACACATACTCCAGAGACCACTCTGGGGTGAACCCATGTGCTCAATGGGATGTGGAGGCTAAGTGGAGTGAGAGAGACTGCGAATGCGTTGGGGTGTGACTTGGGTAAAGTAGAAATGGCATGGCATGTCTACAGGGAGATTGTGACAGCTGAAATCAAACGTCTATGAGGCATTAAACAGTCCAGCCAGACACTGGGACAGGAGAAACCTTGTGGGACTTATCAGAATTATCACCCCTAAATACTCCACTGTGGACTTGTCAGTCTGTGTCCAGCTCAGCTGGCATCTGAAACTTGATGGTTTGCTATGGAATTTTGATAAATATATAAAATTATTTCTCCCTCCCCTGGAGTTTTAATACCATTGCTATGATGTCTGTTCTGTCAGGGGAAAATGTTCAGTTGAATAGATTGTCTTTACATTGTATAGATTCTGTGAGGTAGGATATGATTTATCAAGAGCAATAGATGAATATCATCATATCAAGCTGATACCAAAGAAGATGGTACATATGTTACAACATTAAAAAAATATTGGTTACCATGTACCAGGCATTTATCCAAATGTTTTACAAACATTAATGAATTAATTCCAGTATTCCCCACAGGGAAGGTGTTATAATTAAGTATGTTTTGCTGATGTGGAAATTGAAGAACAGAGGCATTAGGTTATTTCTGTGAGATCGTATAGCAGATAACTACAGAAGCCCAGATTTGAACCCAGCATTCTCACCAAAGTCCCTGCTCCTCCTCACCCTGCAGGTTGACTTCTCTTGTTAAACTCTGTCCTGGGTGGCTGACAGCCAATTCAGGAAATGAGCGGCTCAACCTGAAGGTGAACCACATGCAAATGAATCCTTTCACATATGCTAACAGCATGTTTAATATTTTGCAAGTACAAAATAGTTGAGAGCCTCTGAGCAGAACCTTCCATTTATCTTGGTGACAAGTCAAGAAATCACTTAATCCCGTCCTGCTACTCAGGCTCCAGGCGTAGATACTGGGGGCTGGAGTCTGAGGAGGGTGTATCTGTGAAATTGAGGAGGAGTCCCAAAAGTAGTTCAAGAACTCTTCAAGTTTGCGTGGTGGTTGTTGCCTCTGCCTGAAGACTTTGGAGACATCTAATGGTGAAGCAAGAGAGATTCTGGAGTCATACCGTTTGGGTTCAAACCTTGCCTATGGCACTTGCTAGCTATGTGGCTTTGGGAAAGTTACACCTTCTTTACCTCTTTGTGTCTCAGTTTCCTCAGCTGTAAAATGGGCTAATAATGGTCCCTGCCTTAAGGGGTTTATGCAAAGCTTGAGTTAGTTTGTGCTTATAATAAGCACTCAATATGTATCTGCTTGTATTGGTAGTCTGCCAATAGCATCCCAGAAATGAATCCAAAAATTGCCTCATTCTCTCTCTGTCCACATCTGTATGAATTGTTAATACAACCAAGATAAGTTATTTAGGGAGGGGGTCCATGACTTATTCCTCAAATGAGACTCCATATGTAAATAAAGTGGGGCATTCGATGCAGACTTTTACCTGACCTACTCCTTTCCAAGTATGCTTATCATGTCTATAAAAAAAGAGAGAAAATGATTGGTATAGGAGACTTTTGTAAAATACCAGTGTAGCTTTAATCTCCTGGTTTTCAAAAAATCGATAAGCAGTTTACTATTTAAAATACATATAGTATGTCTTCCAATGATCATAAATCCTTAAGTTGGTAATATTTTATTTATTTTGTTTCTCAGTTGTACTTCACGTGCACAGAATTAGAGAAATCATGATCCTGGGCTCCTGACACACTGTTATTATTAATCCATCCATGGGTGACTTCTCTTTCTACGTTTTCTTGTTGTTAAAGCCGCATGCCTACAGTAAATTGCCCCAGTGATATGCCTGAAACAGGGCAGAGGGAACTGTCTGGCTCCCATAGGAAGCATTGTACCACTGGCATTGTTTGGGATTAGAAAGACATGGTGATTAATAAAAAGAAGACTTGACTTTTGGGTGGTGTTATTACCTGGGTCCCATATTGCCTAGGTCTAGGCGCTGCCCTTTGTACGCCACTAACACGTACAAATCATAAATGTAGACTTGATTAACTTTATATATGTATATACTCCTAGAACCACCATACACATCAAGATGCAGAATGTTTCTAAACACCTCATAACGTTCCTTCATGCCTTTCTCCATCAATACTCAGGGATAACCACTGTTCTGACTTCTATCAGCACACATTAGTCTCAAGTTTTCTTAAACTTTGTATAAATTGAATTACATAGTACATACTCTTTTGAGCCAGGCTTTTTTTTGCTTAACTTATGTGCATAAAATTTATCCAAGTCATTGCATGGAGCGGGGGTGTGTTTTATTTTACTGCCATGTGGTACCATTTGGATACTGGTGGGCGTTGGGTTGTTTCCATTGTTTTGGCTACTGTGAATGAAGCATCTGTGGAGGTTCTTGAACATGATAAGCACTCAGTTTTTCTTAAGAATATACACAGGGGTGGAGTTCTTGGGGTATATGGCATGAGGCACAGGTTTAGCTTTCATAGATACTGTCTCTTTCACTCTGTCACCAGGTTGGAGTGCAATAGCGCCATCTCTGCTCACTGCATCCTCCGCCTCCTGGGTTCAAGCAATTCTCCTGCCTCAGCCTGTCAAGTAGCTGGGATTACAGGCGCCTGTCGCCACCCCTATAAATTTTGTATTTTTAGTACAGACGGAATTTCACCATGTTGACCACCATGCTGGTCTCGAACTCCTGACCTCAGGTGATCCGCCTGCCTCGGCCTCCCAAAGTGCTAGGATTGCAGGATTGAGCCACCGTGCCCGGCCCATAGACACTGTCAAAATGTTTCCCCAAGTGGTTTTGTCCATGCAGCATACTTTTAATTAAATAATTAATTAATTTTTAATAATGTAAAAAGTATCCACAAACCTACCACTAAATGAAATAAGGTTTCTCACTCCAACTTTACAAATGAAGAAACTGATGCCAGAGAAGTTTGGTGTAAGTATATATTGCACAGTTAGAAAATGTCATCAATGAGGGGGAGACCCAGGTCTTTTGACTTCAAGGACAATACTTTCTCTGTCATAGCTTCTTTATATAATAACTACTTTTAAAATACTCTGTTATCTGTAAGCAGAAGAGGGACTTGTAAGGCATTCCTGGGGACAAAAATAAAGAGAAAAAATCTCAAATTCTAGCCAGAAAAATGTGCATTTCCCATTTTAGCCAAGGAACTTGCTGGCAGAGAGCAAAATGTCTGTTGGACAGGGAGGTTGGCATGATTCCCAGCACAACCCACCTGTACCTTGTTTGGCATCAGAGATTCAAGATTTGATGTGTCCCCTGGGCCAATGCATGGCATCCCTTCACAGTTCTTCTGGTATTCATCACTAGAGGTTTCCCTTTATTAATAAAAGCTAACCTATACCCTTGCAAAGCAAAGTGTGGTCTAGGGACCCAGCAGCAAGACATCACTGGGGAATGCAGAATCTCAGGCCCCACCCCAGACCTTCAAAATCTGCATTTCAGCACAATCTCCAGCTGATTCCTGTGCTCATTGTATTTTGAGAGTGCTGAGTTGTGCAGTTGTAGATTAAAGGCCATTTTCTCCTGCTAGAGTATTTGGGAAAATGATCTTTCATCTCTCAGTCTCAGTTTCCCAATCTGAAAAATGAGGTTAACAATATGCACTTTGCAAGGTTGTAATAAGGATTAAAATATACAATATAAATAAAACAACTACAGTGATTCTAGATGAATGATTGCTGTCCAGCCAGGTGATAGCTGCTATCCATAGTAGTATTCTCAAGCAATGGGACAGTCTAATTTTATTCAGTGGCAAAATGCAAGCCATTAACAATCCTAAACACTCCGCAAGTAGAACCCAGGCCTCCTATAACTGCACCAGCACTGCAAGGAGATTGTAAATGTCAGGCCAGAGTTGGAGCTATGTCTTCAAGTTACCCAAGCATGAGGAACAAGTTCTAGGCCTGCCTCAGCTGATGTTCTTTGCTGACTGCTGCCTGCAAGTCACAGAACTTAGCTTAAAAAATGGAGAATTGCAGTCATGGTCTATGAAGAGCAAAACACCTGCCAGGATAATAAGCAGGTTTTACAGTAAAAGTTTGTTAAATCATAGGATGGAGACATCCATGCAAGAGAAAGAAGGACAGATAATTGGGAGATGGGAGACGTGACATGTCAGAAATGCTATATGTATAAATATTACTCATAAGTAAATTAAGTATTTTTTAAAATAGTCAAGGGAAGGTCTTCCCAACTGAGCTGTCCTGAAATATGAGCTATCTCTGAAGTACAAGTTGGTATATTTTTCCCAGTTGAACAGTAAAAATATGTTTGATTGGACAAATGTCTTCAGCAATGATAATTACATGGGTACCTGAAACATTACCTGCCTGGTCATTTTCTGCAGGGTTAATATTAGTGGAATACAAGTTTTATTTAATGACCTTTTCTCTCTTTTCCTGGTACAGTTTTCCCTGTGTGATTTCTGACTTGGGTGTCAGATTGTACAGGAAAGCAGTTGAGAAAGTATGGGTGATAAAAACAGCCCTAATCAATTTTTATAGGGCCAGTAGTGGTGATGACTTAATTGCTACCTTGGTGAAAAGGCTGTGATTCTTATGCTAAATTATTTAAAAAATAGCTTTCAATGTAAGTGTTCAGAACTTTGTCCAATCTCTCAGCATTTGAAATAGTACCAACACAATGCAAATGTAGCAGTGCTTAAGAAGAGCAAGTTCACAGCTAATTTGAAATACAGGATTTCAACAGCTCAATGGAGCTGGGCGCTGGAGAGGGTGGAGCAGGCAAAGGGAAATGCGGGCTATGTACATAATGAGGGCAATCAATCCAACTTGGTAGCCAGCAAGCAACCGTTGTGTTTAAAATGGAGTATTGTGCCTCCTGTCATGATGACATATTCAATTAAGCGATATCCTATTATTATTTCTCACCCTGTGTGATTTAACAAAAACATTATTGAAACTAGAAGAAATCATTCTACACACAAGCAAAAGAAAATTCTTTGATTGGAATTATAATGATGTCTTTCACAATCTCTGACAAGTAAATTATGAACAGTTGCAGTAAAACTTTGCTGTATAATATTAATTTGAAATAGGTTCAGACTGTCTCTGGGGCTTTTATTTTTATAAATAAGCGTTGAGCTATTGGGAAGGAGGGAAACTACTGCTTCTTCTGAAAGGCGATGACTTTAGCATTTATCTTGTAGGTAGTGATAAGTAATACAAAGTAGAGAAAGTCCGATTAGGACATGGTGCTGCCTGGAAAAAGCCCTATATGAACAGCCTTTCTCAGAACTCTATCTCCCTTAAAGCTTTCAAGGTGGGGTGGATGATTTTCACTTACTTAACTTACTCTATACATCACTTTCCAAGCATGACATTTCAAACTGATAAGATTTTCTAACCTGTTAGTCAATAATTCAGCATAAAGTTAGAACAGTCGCTTCAAATCATTGCTGTACCAAACTTAGGAGATTTTGAATTTCACTTGCTGGGGAAAAAAAACTGCCCAATAATGCAAACTGCAATATCAAAAATTGCCCAGTGATGCAAACTTCAATATGAAAACTTGAAAACAGTCATTGGAAATATTTTGCAAGGGAAAAGATGGACCCAAAGGCAGTGTCTTGGAATGCATCATTTCTGTTGCTTGCTTTACAAAGTCAAGAAGCTCAGACTCTTCCCAGGAATTTCTTATCTACAGAGCATGCAAGGAAGGCTTAAATCTGGTGTCACTGTAGCTATTACTCATTGAAATGAGTCACTGAGCAAATTTAAAAAGAGGTTCTTTGGAATGTTAGCAATGTTTTAATATGTTTAAACATTGACCACAGTAGAGGATGGATGAAAAAATTCTATATGTAATAGAACAGTGAAAGCATGCACTATTGTAAAATATGTAACCTGAGAGGCGGAGGTTGCAGTGAGCTGAGATTGTGCTGTGGCACTTCAGCCTGGGAGACAGAGCGAGAGACTGTCTCAAAAAAATAAAATAAAATAAAACAAAATTATATATATATATACACACACACACACACATACACACATACATACACACACACACCCCCATATATATGGTATCTAGAAACTCTAAATGGAGTCATACACTGATTAAAGATAAAACAGCATTTGATGTTACATAATCCAGCCCTATAGCTCTATAACACCTCAACAATTATATTGTTCAATCTCTGCTTGAACACACAAAATAAAGGGAACTCAGAAAGCCCACTCTATTTTGAATATATACCAATTTTTAGAAAATTTTATTGAACCAACCTCCCTTTCTCTATTGATTTACTTTATGGTCATGGATCTCCCTCTAGAGTCTCATGGAAACATTCTGATCCCTTTGCTACAGGACATAATTTTATAAATACATAAAATGTTCTATATTACCCCGAAGACTTTCTCTTTCTGCTTCAGGCTATTCATACAGTTAATTATTCATGCAATCACTCATGTAGCCAGCCATTTAGTAACATTTACTGAGTGCATATGTCTATAATGGCCATAAACTGTATTGGACACAAGAAATACAATATTAAGTATACATAAGATAAGAACATTAAAATAAACTCACAGGGGACGGTTCCAAGATGGCTGATGTGTCCCCTGGGATAGGAGCAGCTCCAGTCTACAGCTCCCAGTGTGAGCAACGCAGAAGATGGGTGATTTCTGCATTTCCAACTGAGGTACCAGGTTCATCTCACTGGGGCATGTTGGACAGTGGGTGCAGGACAGTGGGTGCAGCCCAACAAGTGAGAGCCGAAGGGAAGTGCAAGGGGTTAGGGAATTCCCTTTCCTAGCCAAGGGAAGCCATGACAGACGGCACCTGGAAAATCAGGTCACTCCCACCCTAATACTGCACTTTTACAAGGGTCTTAGCAAATGGCACACCAGGAGATTATATCCCATGCCTGGCTTGGAGGGTCCCACGCCCACAGAGCCTCCCTCATTGCTAGCACAGCAGTTTGAGATCTAACTGCAAGGTGGCAGCGAAGCTGGGGGAGGGGCGCCCACCATTGCTGAGGCTTGAGTAGGTAAACAAAGCAGACAGGAAGCTCGAACTGGGTGGAGCCCACTGCAGCTCAAGGAGGCCTGCCTGCCTCTGTAGACTCCACGTCTGGGGGCAGGGCATAGCTGAACAAAAGGCAGCAGAAACCTCTGCAGATTTAAATGTCCCTGTCTGACAGCTTTGAAGAGAGTAGTGGTTCTCCCAGCATGGAGTTTGAGATCTGAGAACGGACAGACTACCTCCTCCAGTGGGTCCCTGACCCCCCAAGTAGCCTAACTGGGAGGCATACCCTAGTAGGGGCAGACTGACACCCCACATGGCTGGGTACCCCTCTGAGACCAAGCTTCCAGAGGAACGATCAGGCAGCAACAATTGCTGTTCAGCAACATTCGCTGTTCTGCAGCCTCTGCTACAGATACCCAGGCAAACAGGGTCTGGAGTGGACCTCAAGCAAACTCCAACAGACCTGCAGCTGAGGGTCCTGACTGTTAGAAGGAAAACTAACAGAAAGGACATCCACACCAAAACCCCATCTGTACATCACCATCATCAAAGGCCAAAGGTAGATAAAACTACAAAGATGGGGAAAAAACAGAGCAGAAAAGCTGGAAATTCTAAAAATCAGAGCGCCTCTCCCCCTCCAAGGAACACAGCTCCTCACAAGCGGAACAAAGCTAGACAGAGAATGACTTTGACGAGTTGAGAGAAGAAGGCTTCAGACGATCAAACTTCTCCGAGCTAAAAGAGGAAGTTCGAACCCATTGCAAAGAAGCTAAAAACCTTGAAAAAAGATTAGACAAATGGCTAACTAGAATAACCAATGTAGAGAAGTCTTTAAACGACCTGATAGAGCTGAAAACCATGGCATGAGAACTACGTGATGAATGCACAAGCTTCAGTAACCAATTCGATCAACTGGAAGAAAGGGTATTAGTGATTGAAGATCAAATGAATGAAATGAAGTGAGAAGAGATGTTTAGAGAAAAAAAAAGTAAAAAGAAACAAACAAAGCCTCCAAGAAATATGGGACTATGTGAAAAGACCAAATCTACGTCTGATTGGTGTATCTGAAAGTGATGGGGAGTATGAAACCAAGTTGGAAAACACTCTGCAGGATATTATCCAGGAGAACTTCCCCAACCTAGCAAGGCAGGCCAACATTCAAATTCAGGAAATACAGAGAACACCACAGAGATACTCCTTGAGAAGAGCAACTCCAAGACACATAATTGTCAGATTCACCAAAGTTGAAATGAAGGAAAAAATGGTGAGGGCAGCCAGAGAGAAAGGTCGGGTTACCCACAAAGGGAAGCCCATCAGACTAACAGCAGATCTCTCGCATAAAATGACATAAAAGATAACATAAAAGAGGACACAAACAAATGGAAGAACATTGCATGCTCATGAATAGGAAGAATCAATATCGTGAAAATGGCCATACTGCCCAAGGTAATTTATAGATTCAATGCCATCCACATTAAGCTACCAATGACTTTCTTCACAGAATTGGAAAAAACTACTTTAAAGTTCATATGGAACCAAAAAAGAGCCCGCATTGCCAAGGCAATGCTAAGCCAAAAGAAGAAAGCTGAAGGCATCACACTACCTGACTTCAAACTATACTAAGGCTACAGTAACCAAAACAGCATGGTACTGGTACCAAAACAGAGATATAAACCAATGGAACAGAACAGAGGCCTCAGAAATAACACCACACATCTACAACCATCTGATCTTTGATAAACCTGACAAAAACAAGAAATGGGGAAAGGATTCCCTATTTAATAAATGGTGCTGGGAAAACTGACTAGCCATATGTAGAAAGCTGAAACTGGATCCCTTCCTTACACCTTACACAAAAATTAATTCAAGATGGATTAAAGACTTAAATGTTAGCCCTAAAACCATGAAAACCCTGGAAGAAAACCTAGGCAATACCATTCAGGACATAGGCATGGGCAAGGACTTCATGTCTAAAACACCAAAAGCAATGGCATCAAAAGCCAAAATTGACAAATGGGATCTAATTAAACTAAAGAGCTTCTGTAGAGCAAAAGAAACTACCATCAGAGTGAACAGGCAACCTACAGAATGGGAGAAAATTTTTGCAATCTACTCATCTGACAAAGGGCTAATATCCAGAACCTACAGAGAACTGAAAAAATTTACAAGAAAAAAACCCCATCAAAAAGTGGGCAAAGGATATGAACAGACACTTCTCAAAAGAAGACATTCATACAGCCAACAGACACATGAAAAAATGCTCATCATCACTGGCCATCAGAGAAATGCAAATCAAAACCACAATGAGATATCATCTCACACCAGTTAGAATGGCAGTCATTAAAAAGTCAGGAAACAACAGGTGCTGGAGAGGATGTGGAGAAATAGGAACACTTTTACACTGTTGGTGGGACTGTAAACTAGTTCAACCATTGTGAAAGACAGTGTGGCGATTCATCAAGGATCTAGAACTAGAAATACCATTTAACCCAGCCATCCCATTACTGGGTATATGCCCAAAGGATTATAAATCATGCTGCTATAAAGACACATGCACACGTATGTTTATTGCAGCACTATTCACAATAGCAAAGACTTGGAATCAACCCAAATGTCCATCAATGATAGACTGGATTAAGAAAATGTGGCACATATACACCATGGAATAATATGCAACCATAAAAAAGGATGAGTTCATATCCTTTGTAGGGACATGGATGCAGCTGGAAACCATTGTTCTGAGCAAACTATCACAGGGACAGAAAACCAAACACTGTGTGTTCTCACTCATAGGTGGGAATTGAACAATGAGAACACTTGGACATAGGAAGGGGAACATCACACACCGGGACCTGTTGTGGGGTGGGGGGAGGCGGGAGGGATAGCATTAGGAATGTAATGCTAATGTAAATGACGAGTTAATGGGTGTAGCAAACCAGCATGGCACATGTATACATATGTAACAAACCTGCACATTGTGCACATGTAACCTAGAATTTAAAGTCTAATAAATAAATAAAATAGAATAAACCCACAATGATTTAGAAATTACCATATCTCGGGCATTGTTATTGGCATTTTATATGCAGTATACCATATAAGTCTCACAATAATCTTATCAGTGAAGTATAATTATTCCACCCACTTTACGTATGCAAATACTGAAGGTAAGAGAAAGTAAATCCTAATATCCATAGTCTAAATTGGGAGATAGACATATGAAAAATTATAATACAATTTGGTATGCACTATACAATGGAGATAATTTAGGAAACATAGAAAAAGATGGCTGTACGTCCGACTCCAGGTTTCAAGAGCAGAGAATAGAATATACCCTTGAAAAAAGCGTAGGACAACCAGAGAGAGAAGCATGTAATGTACAAAATAGATGAGCATGAAAACTTAAGGTAATGACACTAATGGAATAAAAGGTACAGGGAAAAATGACTGGAGATGTCAGGAAGTCGTTAGGAAACCAGGGCTCAGAATATGGAATGCTGAAAACACCAAAGAGGTTAGAAAGCAACCCTGGGAAAGTGATGGGAAAGTGATAATGAGAAGTTGGTAATTAGATCTGCTTTTTAGGAAATTCTTTCTAGCAGCATTTTCAAAGTTGAAATGGAGGGGGCTAGACTGGAGACTTGGAAAACAGTCAATCTGGAGGGATACGATACAAAGGAATACTCTTCAGTCCATCTGTAAATGCTATTACCATAGGAGGAAATACCTCCCTCCAGGTATGCTCAAAGCAGCACAGAATACTGTGGGGACAGGCTAGCACCGGTGTCTGCTTTGCATCACACACTATGGATTTTGGGGCCTATTTGTGTTTATCTTTCAAACTGTGCTTTTTAATATCATGGGACAAGGACATGAGTATCCTAAATGAATGGCCTGCCTTTGTTGCTGGCCAGGAAGGCTGGCCCACTTTGTTTCTTGGCAGCCATTAATGGGTATTTTCTATTTCATGAGAGCCTTGCTGTGCTGGCTACCCCTTGTGTATTATCAACTGCCCCTTTTTGTTTCTACCAATTAAGCCCCAAAGATAACAGGAGCAAACTAATGTGTGATTCAATAGAATCTTTGCAATATTTAAAAGGTCTAATATTAAGGGCTATATTGGGTTATTGAGCATTCAATTAAAAAGTCTCAAGTGTTTAATTTAGGATTTTCCATAGGACAGGTATTGTTTGTTAATTAGTTAATTAAATAACAAATGATTATTGAAAACATGCATTAGGATTAAGCAAGCTGCAAGAGAGATAAAGATATCTCCAAGGCAATTAGCTCACTGTAATTTTAATGATAAATGTGTAATTAGACTCTTATTCTAAAGAGATTGTTTGGAATGGTTTTCACAAGCATTAAACAAGCATGTAACAAGATATTTACTTATACAACAAGCAAAATATAGTTCTAATTCTTATTAAGTATCAGCCAGTGTATTCAGATGATACCTAGTTTGCTAAAAGCAAAAATTTTAGAAGTATTGGTACTTCTAAAAATATAATCCATTACAAGCTTATATAACTAACTTAATTATATCACAGCTAGATGTATCCCCAAGCCTATGTATTTCACTTCCTAGAAACTTACCTGAGAATTTCCAGTGTGTCATAATTTAACAGCCAGCATTTATACTTTTATGTATCCAATGCTTGAGGGAGTTACTATTACATCACAAAATGAACCCCCCCTTGCAAAGAATAAAATACAATTCCTTCTTGGATATCTAGAACCTATCACAGTTCCTGGCACATGGAACTCCAGAAACGTCTACAAAATTTATTTGAATGAACAGAAAACGTCCAGAAATATACAGAGTTCCTGATTCTGCTCATTCGAATCCTGTTTCTCCCCATTCTATCACAAGCTCCTGGCTGCCATCTCTACAAATGCAGCTCTGCTATTTTTCTCAGCAGCCAGCAGCCTGATTGAGTGGAGCTGGAGAAATTATGTCTCCAGAGGACTAGCATGGGTGGTGGGTGCCTTGGGAATTAGAGTAATGATGATAATCATAAAAATACTGGAAAACACTTATTAAGTGCTTCCTATTTGCCAAGCAGTGAGAGAAGCTTTTTCCATTGATAACCACAGTTTAGATTTTCAATAATCTTATAAGGGAGATCCTACTATTATCTGTGTATTTCAAATGAGGACATTGAGGCTTAGAGCAGGTATATAATTTTCTCCAGGTCGTATGGTTGATAAGTAATGGAACAAGGTTAGAATCCTAGGTATCCTGAAGTCAGAGCCCGTTCTTGCTTTAGGTAAGTTTCTCTTGAAGCAGATCCCCAGATGCAGTTACTTGTGCAGCTGGTTTATGAAGGCATGTGCTCAGGAGAGACCTGTGAGGGAGTGAGCCAAGAAATGTAAAGTAATGAAATAAATTAGGCAATTATTCAATTGAAGTTCAGTTAAAGTCTAGCCTCAGTCTGATCCTACAAGGAGCTCTGGAATGTAAGTAATATTACAGGGTAGTCCCACCTTAAGGCATGGGGGCAGAAATTTGTACCCCAGAATCTATCTCTCATGGGCTGTTGACTGCCCCTGAAGTAGAAGACATAACCTCACAGGTGTGTTCTGGTGGGAGGTAGCTCACTTTGTGGAGACCTGTTACCTGGACAAGGTTGCTGTTGCAGCCAACCCTCGCAGAAGGAGAGAGAGTGGGGATGCCAGCCAGGTACAACAGATCAAAGCAAGGCACCAGTAGCGTGTACTACAGAACCTGGTTCCATAGTGTTGAACTTCACTTCTAAGCTACCATGAAGAACACAGGACTTTTGTCAAGCAGGCTAGATTTTTATCCTGTTCTGCCATTTCCTGGCCTGGTGGCTTTGGGAATGTTGCTTCTATGTTCTAAGTCTCATTATCGTCATCTCTGAAAGTCTTAATACTGCTAGTCCCATGGGATTATTATGTTGGACAAATGAGAATGTATATGAATGCATTTTATAAAATGCATTTTAACAGAACATGAATGATGTATGTGGGGTTGTTATTGGCATGTCTAACATTCCAGGCTCAGGGACTGCCAGGGGGTGGTGGCCCATAAATCTATGGAAGCCCTGGTCCAGATGGCACTTATGATGAACATAAGCACAAGGTCACTGGTGTCAAAATAGGAGATAAAAGGGATACAGACAAAACAGAACTTGAATGGAAGATGATTGACCATCTAGGCTCTCTCATGATCCTGCTGAATATTGATAGTCTTCATGAACACTTTCAAAGACTGAGGGTCAGGAAAAGTAATCTACCAAAGTTGCACAACCAGTAAATGGCATACCTAGGACTCTGCCTCAGGTCATTTGAAGCCAATTTCACAGTACTTTTCAGTTATATCATACAGCTCTTCTGCCTTCAATACTGGCAAACCCCAGTGATTTTTTTTCAAAGGCATCTCCTGTTCTCTCAATCGCAGGGATAATGTTCCCTCTCCTGTATCAGGAAGTTCCCATCCTGACCATCTTGTGCCCTGGCCTTTTCTCCTTAATCATTGATTGCAACTAATAATCGCAAAGTCTGAATGTAGCATAGAGAACCATTTCTATTTCTGATTTCTGTTTGGCTGACAACCAGCATGTAGCCCCAAGAGGCATATGGAGCCTTATCTGAAGCTTAAAAAGGCTACAAGTTCACCTTAACAACATACTCAGTGGAAGTTGGTGTGGAAAACTGGCTTCAGTTTCAATAGCTGCACAGCACTGAAGTCTTAATGGAGGACTATAAAGCCAATTGATGTAGAAACTATGGATTTCGGTAGCAAAGGAGACATAGATAACTGAACAAAACTGGGGTTCTGTTAGGAAGAATGAAGAGAATAGATAATGGATTCCCAACTGGCAGTGTAAACAACAGATAATGAAGATGATGTTACATCTTAATCTTCTTGTTAACTGTTTAGAACACTTAGAGGAGGAAGAATATAAGTTCTGTAAGTAGCACCCTCAAATCCCCCACACCAACCTACAGAGATCTCTTTCTTCCTAGTGAGAATGAATGTGTCCTAAAGCTTGAGGCCATGGAAGCAAATGTGGAACCACCTTGCTGGGAAATTTCCATATGTTGTGAGATCCTCTGAGAGTTATTCTGCAAGTGTTATAAACACTTCTTTGGCAAAGGGAAGATAATAAGCTTCTTTCCATAGCCTGATGAGGGAGCACAGGTTTTCAATCAGGCAAATAAATATTTGAATTCTTGCCCAGTAATTTTTAATCACATTAGACTATTCTACATTTCAGTCTCAGCTCACTTATAAGAAGGGAATCATAATTCCTACTATAGCGTTTTTTGGTGATTCAGTGGGGCAAAATATGAAAAAAAATTCTTGATCCTTTTGTGCTGATAGTATGATAATACTGTCAGTTCTTCTTTATTGTAGGCATGAGAATGGGGTGAGCATTGTGGGCAGCACTGGTTAGTATCCAGGAGAAATGCTACCTACCAATTAAATACCTAAGCTTTTATTACAGGTCCCCAGTGGTAACACAGGATGGGCAAAAGAAAACTGAGGTTTGAAGCAAAGTCAATTCTGTTACGATTTTGCTGTGAGATCTGAGAACAATTAATTGACCTCAAGATTTCATCATCTCAGCCCTGTTATTTACTTCTTGGCTTTACAAAAGAATGTGTGAAGACATTCAATGAGAAAATTTCCAAGTGCTTTGAGCTTTCACATGGTCTTTACACTGAAACAGACATCATATAAAAATATATGCAGGCCGGGCATGGTGCCCATCACCTGTAATCCCAGCACTTTGGGAGGCTGAGGCAGGTGGATCACGAGGTCAGGAGTTCCAGACCAGCCTGGCCAACATGGTGAAACCCTGTCTCTACTGAAAATACAAAAATTAGCCGGGCGTGGTGGCACATGCCTGTAATCTCAGCACTTTGGGAGGCTGAGGCAGGTGAATCAGGAGGTCAGGAATTCCAGACCAGCGTGACCAACATGGTGAAACCCTGTCCCTACTAAAAATACAAAAATTAGCCGGGCGTGGTGGCGCATACCTGTAATGCCAGCTACTGGAGAGGCTGAGGCAGGAGAATCGTTTGAACCCAGGAGGCTAAGGTTGCAGGGAGCCGAGATTGCGTCATAGCACTCCAGCCTCAGGGACAAGAGCGAGACTTTGTTTAAAAAAAAAAAAAAGATGTTAAAAATAAGGTTTAGAGTTATTTGACACATGACATATTATTTTGGAAAAAAACGATGTTTTGACCTTGGGCAAATTTTCTTTATTTCCATTACACAACTGGCTTAATTATTTTAAAATTCATCTTGTTAAGGGATTTTCCTCTAGAGACCATGGCCATGCCTGGAGTGACGGCAATACTTATTTCAGTTTCTTCCAGGCATACTTAACTGACTCTCCAAGTCAAACTTGGTTTGGCAGCTCCAAAGAAACTCTCCTTACAAAGCATTTTAAATAGCATTTGTGAAAATCTCTTCTCTCTGAAAGTGAAAATGTTCTGCATAAACAATAAAACAAAATGGAGCCATGGTCTATTAAACAAACAACAGTGATAGACTCCAATATTTCACAATATCACTACTTGCTTAATAGGGTGCAAGCAACTTAAAAAAAATCTGAAGTCGTTTCCTAATTATTTTCATTAACTGTTCAAATTTGAGCTTTTTCACGATGTTGGTTATGAACAGTAAAAGTAAATCAAGTGATACTAATAATAATTTTCAATTAAAAAACACAAGATAGATATGAATTGCTGGCTCGGCCCAGTTATTTGAGAAGATAGACTCCCTTTCTGTTAAGACAAGACCTAGTTAAATGAATGGGGATAATTTTACTCTTGAACATAAAGACGGGTTTTCCTAAGACTCAAAAATTTCCAGACTGGACTTTCTCAGTACCAACCTCTTGTCCCAGCCTCCTTGTTCCTTTATTCCTTCCGTATTGAGCCCTTGCCATTTTTTATTTTTGTGTGATTTTTGGGCTTTGCAGGGGGAAAATCAAAGGTAGTGATATGGTTTGAATATTTGTCTCTTCCAAATCTCTTGTTGAAATTTGACCTCTCATATGGGAGGTGGAGCCCAGTGGGAGGTGTTTGGGTCATGGGGCAGATCCCTCATGAGTCCCTTAGTGCTCTCCCTGTGGTAATGAATGCATTGTTACTCTATTAATTAATGGGAGAGCTGGTTGTTTAAAAGAGCTTAAGGCCAGGCATGGTGGCTTACGTCTGTCATCCAGCATCCAACACCTCCAGGCGGAGGAAGATCACCTGACGTCGGTCAGGAGTTTAAGACCAGCCTGGCCAACATGGTGAAACCCTGTCTCTACTGAAACTACAAAAAATTAGACAGACATGGTGGCACACGCCTGTAGTCCCAGCTATTCGGGAGGCTGAGGCACGAGAATCTCTTGAACTTTGGAAGTGGAGGTTGCAATGAGCCGACATAGCACCAGTGCACTCCAGCCTGGGTGACAGAGCAAGACTCTGTCTCAAAATAAATAAATAAATAAATAAATAGCTTGCCACCTCCTCCTCTCTCTTGCTTCCTTCCACCTCACCATATGATACATCTGCTTCCCCTTCCCCTTCCACCATGATTTAAAGCTTCCTGAGGTCCTGACCAGAAGCAGATGCTGGCGCCATGCTTCTTGTACAGCCTACAAAACCATGAAGCAAATAAATCTCTTTTCTTCATAAATTATCCAGCCTCAGGTATTTCTTCATTAGTGATGCAAAACTGGCTAACACAGTAGGTTAGGAAGAGGGAGGAAATCAGTTTCAGCAAAGTAGACATTCCAGAACAGTATGTGCTCAGAGCTTAGGAATGAATAAATCCCCCAGAAGGGAAAATTGAATGTTCCTGGTCCAGTATTATTCCTCTACGTGTAAAGAAGAAAAATTGGCAGGACAAACAGAGGGAAAAGCTGTCTAGCACCTATTTTTCAGCCAGGCTGTGCCTTTTGGAGCTGCTTTCTTCAAATGTCTATCTGCTTCTAGAATTCAACTAAGGGGGAAAGGGCCGTGGAGATATTTTACACCAAAGCGTGAAAGGCACTGGTTACAGGCTCATTAAAGAATAAGGGTTCCAGTATATTATCATACCAAGCCTACAAAATTTAGGGGCCATCGTTGAGATTTCAGTGTTAAGCTTCCATATTTTTGCATAGTCTAGAAATGCCCTTAAATATATATCTGCATATTGGATACAATTTTATATAATTTATGTAATTACTATAATGTAAAATTATACATGCATGTGAAAAGTAATGATAAAGCAGGAACCAAAATGATGATGATAAATGTTTGTTGAAAATGGAAGAAAAAAATTTCACATTTTCCCCCGGTTACTCAAGTTTTATCTTTTATAATAAAAACAACTAGGAAAACAAATACGTATGAATGTCTGAAGAATAAAGTCTAAAGGTGAGATGAACCACATCTTAGCTGCACATGGCTTAGCTCACAAGAAAACAGAGTCAACATTTGGCAGAATATTCAGCGAACATAAAAACTGTAGTAGAGGTTAAAATGGTACTGAGGTTGTATGATGTCCCTGTCCTTTCTTCCTATACAGGGAAGGGTGACTACGGTTTACACCAATATATTGTACATTTCTAAATAACTGAAGGGGAATACCTGAATGTTTCTAGTATAAAGAAAAGATAAATATTTAAGGTGATGAATATCTCAATTACCTTGATTTGATCTTTACACATTATATAAATATATTAAATTATCACACACCCTGAAAATATGTACATCCATTATGTATCAATAAAGAATAAGTTTTTAAAAAAGATATTGATGTTGTAGAAGCAAGACCATTGGAAATCTGAATTCCTGTCCCGAGTTCTAGCAAGGCTTCTCAGCCTGGCTCAGTGCTAGGTCACTTAAGAGTAAAGATACAAACAGACTAAATCCAGTACCTAAATGATCTTACTCTACTTAGTTCAGAATGACTCACACTTCTCAGGGGATCTTGATCTGTAAAATGCCTGAATAATAACCTAATTTCAATTTTACATCATTTTTGTTTTTGTCTAATCTACTTAGGTTCATGAATTTCTTAAAACATAACTGATGTTTGGTTGAACTTCATTGTACTCAGGGAAGGCAAATATTTGCCATCATTGCCCTTACTTCAAACATAGCATCATTGCTTGTTTATTTCAGCATATTTTCCGAGTAAGTCTGGATTCTACCCAAAATCCTTTTTAACTTTGAAAAGATTGGAAAAGGCAAACAGGTCCATCTCAGTTCCCCAAACCCTTTCTGCAACCAGTTTCTCACACAAGCAGTTCTATCCTGAAAAAAGGAGGTACGCAGTAACAAAATATGAGCACATATTTTTACAACATTCCAGGTGTAGTATTGTTTTCCACCAAGACACATGTTTTGATGTTCATGGTTTAGCATGTAATTTATCTCACATATTCGGAGATCATCCACATTGATGATTAAATGACAAGTGGTCTGCTGTATTTCTTTGGATGAAGAAAAGTAATTTGCATTCAATATTCTAAAAGCACAGCCAACTATTTGGTCTGTAAAGCAATGTGGACCATTGAGTACGTGCACAGTTTAAAAAATTTCATCCTCTGAAATCTTAGTTGAAAATATCGGAGTTGAGTTGCAATGAGCCTCATCTGAACAGAGAAAGCCCCCAACCTCACTAATAAAATTTTCAGATTTTTTGATTGAATGCCATTTGAAACTACCTTCATCACGTTAACGTGCAATAGGTAGTATGCAGTCGGGTTGCCTCTCGACATGACCCTATTAGAGATTGCCACTTGTAAGGAAATCTATTCAAAAGCAGAGGCTGTATTAAGCTGGATACCAGGTCAAACGACACTATTTGGGGGAAAAATGGAGAGGTACTTCAGCCTAATGATTTGTGAAAAGTTAAGTAACAACAAATTCCATGAATATGAAATTGTGGAAAGAATGCTCTCATCACAGCTTTTATCCCTCAGCAGCCTGTGCAGACGGTAGCCAGGAGGAATTAGAAATGGCACCTGCTGGTATGCCTGTCTCTCTCTGAAATGATGCTTTTTAAGACTATGAATTTAGAGCTTGTGAGATGGAAAAGAAAAAATTCAGTTTGGGGTTCTCAGAGTTCTTTTCAGTGAAACGGGAAGGTAGGAAGCGCAATATGAGTATTCTGACATTTCCTGCCTATTTTTGCTTCCAAGAACCTTTGTATATTCATGTGGTTGGCTATAGAGAACTTTGACAGTTTTAGTTGGAAGCTGTGGAAATATCAGGGAGAAGCAAACTTAGTTTCTGCATTAATAAGTGGTGGAAATAGATCTGGCATCCTATACTAATTTATATTTGTTTTTTGGAATTTTAATTTTTATAAACTTTTCACTGGAATATAATAAAATATATGTTAATATAATGAAATATATAACACAATGTAAAGCATTATATGATACAAATAAGCATGCCTATCATAAATGCACAAGTCACTGAATTTTTACAAACTGAACACACACCTGAGTAAAAGCCCTGAGATCAAGAAATAAAACCCATATGCCTTTCTCATTCCCCCTTTCAGCCTCTAGTCACTCTCCTGTCTTCTAGATTTGTTTTGTCTTTTGTGCAGTTTGCAAATAGTGAATTATACTATTTGTACTCATTTGAGTCTGGTGTCCTAGACTCAACATCATGTTTATAAGATCCACTCATAACTAGTATATTTCAGTTTAATTCATTCTTCCTTACTGTTGAATGTTTTTTCATTACACAATTGTGTAGTTTAGCCCTTTTTGATGGGAACGTAGGCTGTTTTTCACTACTATGAGTAATGTTACTTTGAACACTCACGTATGGATCATTTGAAGAAACATAGATACATATTTTGTTGGGTACATACTTTGGAGTGGAATTGCTGGGTCAAAGGGTATGGATAAGTTCATCTTGAGTAAACATTCCCAAACAGATATCCAGAGTGGTGGTTATTCCGACCCCTGCCAGCACTAAATGAAGTTCCAGTTGTTTTACATCTCACCAGATTCATATGCCCCCCTTTGCCTTTGTATCATTCTGGTGGGTGTGTAGCTGCTGGCAGTTTTTGAGGTCCTTGCGAACATTGTTGTTTCCTTGTTTACCTCAACGTTCAGAGCACTGAGCACAATGATGGTTTTTGATTAGGTTTCCAGATTATTTTCAGGCCTAATAGCACAGATGGATCGGTAAGCAGAGGGATAGTAGAAACAAAACCTAAGGTGTACCTTGAGTCAGGAAGTCTGATCCTTAGGGGAAGGAACACGATGGCACTCTGGTAAGCTTCCCTTCAGTGGCTATTGTTGGGCACACATGGATTCTAGAAGACCTTCTATTATGACATATGGCATGAAAATTGTTTCAGACCATAAAAGCTGCTTCTCACTGCCCATATGTGCATAGAATTTTATATCATAGTTGCTTAAATTTTATAATATCAACCCGGATGTGCAAAAAGGCAATTTTCTCTACTAGTCTATATTTGCTCTCAAGTCAACATCTACACTGTTGTTGAAAAACTATTTCCACTATCTGTTTAGTTTTAAACCCCTGTCTCTTTTGTGTAAATGTTCAGTTAATTAAAAAACTTGCCCTTCCATTTCAGCATTTTTTTGTTGTTGTTGTTGTTGTCCCAAGACACGATCAGTTTCCCCACAGGGCATTGAAAGAGTAGGGTCTGGTTGCTTCTTGGGTTGCCTCTGACCCCAGTAGCTTCCAGGGAAGGATGACTTGATCTGCCTGAACTCTGCTGTGGCTCTGGCTGTGAGGCTCATGTGCTCTGCATTTTGTTGTTCAAACGCAGGACTTTCCTAGTTGATGGTCCTCGGAGCCCCTATCAGCCCTTCAGAGGGTTAGGATTCTCAGCTACTGTCCTGTGCATCTCTGGGGTATGAGGGACTTTCTGGAGTTTCCTTCCCTTCAAGAGAATCTTCTGGAACACTTGCCTCAATCATTATCAAGTTGCTCCCTGTACATTTGGTTGCCTCCAGCACCGTACACATCTCAGGGATTTGCTCGGAGGTGTGAAATCTGCCTGAGATAAGCTTTGGGGAACACACAGCAGTAACTCCACTGTTCTGGGACGTGTCCTACCCACACTGGATTTCTCTCTCATTTCGCCATCTTTGATTTATGGGTCTAAGAAGAGTTTGGGTAAGGAATTGATCTGCGGCTCTTACGACAAGCACGAGTTGCTTTATTTCAGTCTCCCCACTGAAGTTTTCTTTCGAAGTCTGCTGGTTGAGCACTTATTACCTTTTATGGTGGAGGAGATAATTTCTCCATTCACTGTGCACTCTTCTCTATGGTTTCTAGTGTGTACTCTCTGCTTGGTATTCTAAGCTTGGTTATTGATACTTAATACCATCTTTGGAAACATCAGTCCTCCTTTTTTCTCAGTAAAGCCCAGCTATTACCCAGATGAAGTGTATACTCTTCACACTTTATCTGCTATGGTTTTAAGAAATATATTTAAGAACTGAACTTGGATTTTGGTCCTGGATGGTGTCTGCCCTCCCTCAGAGGACAATACTTATATGAAGCTAACATCGCTGCTTGAATGGGAAGGAGAAAGATAGGAGTGAAGGCAATGGAAACACATAGCTTTATAGCAAAGTATTATCCATTATCCCTATTACCTTATGTAGCTGCTTTCAGTGTGTGAATATAGGAGGTGAAACTTGAAGAAATTAGAGGATTTGTTTGCCCAGGGAAGGTTTTTAACATCACCATGTTACAATCTCTCTTTTCATTTTTCTTAAGCATATAAAAATAACAAACTGAGTATTAAGCAAGTTTGCTAAGATATTTGGGCCTCTTTCCATGAAGATAAATTATACATAATATAACAAGAGAAAAGAAAATGTCATGTTTGTGAAATTTCCATGAAAATTCTCATTTTGAAATGTGTGTGTGTGTGTGTGTGTGTCACAAATGAGGTAATAATATCATGGCTGGATGTGGCAGTACATGCTCCAGAGGAGTAATACAATGGTTTAGAATATCTTCTCCTTTTTAAAGCAGTCTCCTTGTTATGCCAGGAAGTTAGTCTTAAAACAAGTCCCTTCATTGTTCACATACAGAGTCAAGTAAGGAAAGTCAGCCTACATTTCCTACTTTGTTTGGATGTTAGAAGAAATTCTCTTTCAGCAGAAAGCTGTCATGCAGGACTAATAAAAACCATTTTGATTGGTCACGTTTTTCTTGAAGTTCTAAAATTTCCATCTTGTTATGATCAAAGAATGCAACTATGTTTGAGTATATCTTGCCCAAAGGATGGCAGTCCTAATTTTGATATTTTCTGTATTCTAGCTATGGATTAAACCCACTTATCTATGGAGCTTTTCTTGCACTTCATAAGTATGAAGACCCTTCTGAATGGGTACAACAAAAACTTTTTGGAAATATTTACCAGAAATACTTTCAGCCCAAAGCTACATGTTCATTTATTCAGTTATTCTTTCATTTTATGTATTTAAACACAATATGTGAGCAGATGAGAATACGGAGATGAATAAAACATGATCCCTGATTTTTTTTTTTTTTTTTTGAGATGGAGTCTCACTGTGTTGCCCAGGCTGGAGTGCAGTGAGTGACCTCAGTTCACTGCAACCTCTGCCTCCCGGGTTCAAGCGATTCCCTTGCCTCAGCCTCCTGAGTAATTGGGACTACAGGTGCTCACCACCATGCCCAGCTAATTTTTGCATTTTTAGTAGAGACAGGGTTTCACCATGTTGGCCAGGATGGTCTCGATCTCTTGACCTCGTGATCCACCCCCCTCGGCCTCCCAAGGTGCTAGGATTACAGGCATGAGCCACTGTTCCTGGCCTGATCCCTGATCTTAAGGAGGCCACTGTCTAGTGGTAAAGGTAGCCATGTAAAAACAAAGTACAATAAAGTGTTTCTGGGGCTAGGGTAGATGAAGTACAATGAGACAAAAATGTGAGAGTACTTTTCCATGCTGGAAATGATTAAATATTTTTTATTTAAAAAATTGCATAATTGGGGTTAGAAATAGAAGTAGATATACTAAAGGTGAGTAATGTAGAAAAGATATTCCCATCAGGAAATGAAACAGAAACTGAACTATGGAACCAGGGAATCACATAACATTCTAGAGACCTGTGACTAGGGTGAGAGTGTAGTGTACAAGAGCTGGAAGCATGAGAAGAGGGGTAGAGATTCAGAAGGTCAGAGGGTTGTTGTTGGTGTGCCAAGCTAAGGAGATATTTTAGCCCCTAGCTGGAGATTGCAATGGAAGCAAGCATGCAATCACATTCTTCATCCACATGCATAGCCTGCTTGTCAATCATATGGTATTCTTCTTGCCAAGTTCAATGGTGTTCTCTGAATCCTCTGGGCATGGATATCTTGGCACCACTACCAATCTGTTGATGTTTGCATATCTGATGAAACTTGACATCACTGTTCTAAGAACTTGAGAGTCTTTGGAGGGTTTCAAGCTTGGATGTGGAGCTGCCAGGTATGAAGTTTAGACAGAAAAAAAAAAAGTCTCACTACTTTTGTGCTGTGGAGGGAGAACTAGAGGGAGGTAAACTAGCACCAAAGAGAATGGTTACATGTGTTAGTTTGCTGGGGCTTCCATAGCAGAATACCACAGTCTGGGTGGCTTACACTGAAATTTATTTCTCATAGTTCTAAGGGCTGGAAGTTCGAGGCCAAGGTGTTGGCAGGTTTGGTTTCTCTTGAGGCCTCTCACCTTGGCTTACACATGCCCCCCTTCTTGCTGTGACCTCACATGTCCCTTTGTGTGTCCTAATATCTCCTTATTAGGACACCAGTCATTGAATTAGGGCCAACCTCAAAGACCTTATTTTAACTTAATTATCCCTTTAAAGGCCGTATTCCAAATACAGTCACATTCCAAGGTACTAGGGGTTTGGGGCTTCAAAGTAGGAATTTGGGGGAAATACAAGCCCATAAAAGGACACTATTAATTTATTTTAATATTACAGAAATGAAATATGAGGACTGCACAAAGGTCATGGCAGTGAGATGAAAAAATTGAATATGAGAAACTAGTCTATATAATTTTGAGGTTTTCAGATAGTGTAAGAAGAAATAAGTGATACATTCACTGTGACAGATAATTTTTTTTTCGCTGGGGGAGACATATTATTAATTCAGCTTTGGCTAGATTGAGTTTTAGACTCTGTAAGATTTTTGAGAGTTTATCTAGTGAGTAGTTGGCTATGTGAATATGAAGCTATGTAATACTTTAGCACTTATATTTAATATTTTAAATAATTCCATTGAGTTTCTTCTTGTAAGTGGACATCAATCAATCATGCATAGAAAGAAAAGAGTTTCTTGGAGGATAAACAGTCACAAATCCTTATGATGTTTCGGAAAATGCTGCTTCTTCCAATTCTTGTTTCTTTCGAGAAGCTCTTGAAATGTCTTTGCCTCAGTTTCTCATGATGTATTTTATCAAAAATGCTGCAAATAAAATACGTACTTCTGTTTATTGCAAGAAATAAGTGTCGCTTTGTTAGTGGAAACTATGTTTGAATGAATGAAACTAACATACAGTGATGGGGGGTTTTGATATCAGAGAATTTTTTAAGATTTGACAAGCTAAACCTTTTGAAATAGCAAACATTAACAAAAGGCCTGACTGCTTGTTACAGATGGATGCCTTTCCAAATGTGACTTTGGTAAACAAAGCTGCATTTGAACTACAAGAGAGAACAAGGGTCAAAGAAACAGCATTACTTCCAAGAAATAGGGATGGAGCTGGCAGAAAATCTCTGTTTTGTTCAAGGGCAAAGATACCTTATCCGATGAGTAATAATTGTGGTTAAGTGTGTAAGCTATTGCAGAATGGTTGCAATGTGATTTTTATATAAGTATTTCAATGTTTATTTATTAAGTTTCTCCCATCTAGTTCATATACCTTCAGTTTACATCAGTTGTTCGGAACAGGGGTGATTCAACCTGGGGGACATTTGGCAATGTCTGAAGACTTTTTTTTTTTTTTTGGTTGTCACAATGTGGGACTGGGGGTGGTTATTTCTGGTGTCTAGTAGATGGGGACCAGGGATGCTGCTAAACATCTTATAATGCACAGGCAGCCCCCTACAACAAAGAAGTATCCAGCCAAAATGTCAACAGTGCAGAGGTTGAGAAATCCTGGGATCTAACAAAATAAGTGCCATTTGCTTTAAAAAGCAGAGAACCAATCTTATGAGTCAGTTTTCAAGTTTGAATACAATTCTTCCTTAAACAATTACATGGTGGGGTGGTAGTCCTGGTGGTGGCACTGGTGGTGTGTGTGTGCGTGTGTGTGCATGCTTGTTTTTACTTGGGAAGGTTGTTCTTTTTCATTAGCTGCATTTCATACCTTACACTTCTGTGTTTAAATGGAATTAAGCTATATCAGTATTTTATTTTTAACCTTGTTTTTCGCATATGTAAATTGCTGGACCTTACTATAACCTCGAACTCCTGGGTTCAAGCAATCCTACCACCTCAGCCTCCTGAGTAACTGGGACTGCACATGTGAGCCACCATGCTCAGTTAATTTTTTTGTATGTGTGGAGATGGGATCTCACTATGTTGTCCAGGCTGCTTTCAAACTCCTGACCACAAGCATTCCTCCCCTTCGGCCTCCCAAAGTGTTGGTATTATAGGCATAAGCCACAATGCCCAGCTACAATCAGTGTTTTATCAGATGTAAGCAAATCATACAAGGGTTCCTGGGCATGTTTAGTAGGAAGTGGTAGGAGATAAACATTTTTACTAAAACATCTCCCATATATAGGAGCTGTGCTTTCAGTAATGAACAAAAATTTTAAATTTGACATGTTCCACAATAACACTAAAAATAAAATTTCAGTCTATTAATATGCATGTCTTTGAGATGATTGGATCTATTTGCCAAGATAACTTGAATTAATCCTCAGACAAAATTTGTAAAATTCTACTTTGAGTCTCTAAGTGCCTAGAAAAGAGACAGATTTTGTTCCTGAAATATGAAAGAATTTCATTTTCTTCATTAACAGCAGTAATCTTAGAAGTAATACATAAGAATCCTAAGAATGCTCACCTCACAATGAGATGCCACTTCACAGACAATAGAATGGCTGTAATTTTAAAAGTCAGACTGTAACAATTCTTGGTAAAGATATGGAGAGATTTGAACCCTCATATATTGCTGCTGGAATTGTGAAGTGGCTCGGCTGCTTTGGAAAATTGTTTGGCAGTTTCTTAGAATGTGAACTATATTTATATATTTGTAGATATTTTATATCATCTAGCAATTCTATTCCTAGATGTTCAACCAAGAGAAATTAAGATGTGTATCGATATGAAGACTTGAACATGCACATTCATAGCAACGTTGTTCAGAGTATCTAAAAGGTGGGAATGACACAAATGTCCATCAGCTAATGAATGATAAACAAAATATGGTGTATCCATACAATGGAATATGGTTGGCAATAAAAGGGATTGAACTATTAGTATATGATATGATATTGTTGAACCTGAAAAAGATTTAATTGAGAACCTAAACATAAGAGATTACATTTATCCTATTTATATTTAATAAATTTGTATATTAAACCATGTAATCCCATTTATATGAAATGTCCAGAAAAGGCGAAACCAGAGAGTCAGAAAGAAGATTGCTGGTTGCCTGAAGCTGGAGGTGTGAATATGGAGTGACTGTAAGTGCATACAGCATCTCTTTTTGGGTGATGGACATGTTCTAAAATTAGATTGTGGTGACAGTTGCCCAACTCTGCAAATGTAGTAAAAATTGTTAAAGTGTGCTCTTAAAATAGTTGAATCATATGGCTTGGAACAAAAACAGTATGCCTCATAAAGCTACTTTTTGAAAAAGAAAGTACTTTTCCTTCTGTTTACTTTCCTTGAAACAACATAGAGGCAAAAAGGACAACTTAGCTTAAAAGACCAATACAATGTGAGATTGTGAATGGAGAGACTTCATGATGTCCTTGTTTCTTTCCTCGTGGTTGTAATTCATAAAAAGAATCAAACCTGTGCTAATTTATAGAAATTCTCCACCAGTGCAATTTGGATTGCATCCATTCCCTCTGTCCACAGGCCAGATTTCTTGGTTCTTTCTCTCTTATCAGGTTATCATTTGATGGCATTTAAAGCAAGAGTGCAAATGCATTTTCCGAGATCAGATGAGATCGGGCATGTTCAGGGTGGTATGGCTGTAGATAAATGCATTTTCTGTACATAAGTTTTAACAGAGTTTGGGGCCTCTGCACAATGAAAGAACAAAAATTGAGGAGGACCCTTATAATGAGATTCATGGAATCTTATCACCCAGGCATAATGGCCTCCCATTTCTTCTGCTCCCTTCAGTGTAATCACCTGCAATGAGGGAGAGCAGAGACTGGATTCCACTGTCAGACTCCAGCTAAATAGAAGTGAATGCTACTAGCCCACCTGCCACAGGCAAAACATGAGCAAAGGAGGAAAGAGATTTAGAGTAGACAGTTAAAAAGGGCAAGAAAGGCTGACCAGTTTCAATTTTTTTTTTCCTGAGGTTGCTTAAGATGCCAGTCTGCTTATTATTATTATTATTATTTTTTGAGATGGAGTTTCACTCTTGTCACCCAGGCTGGAGCGCAGTGGTGTAATCCTGGTTCATTGCAACCTCCATCTCCCAGGTTCAGTTGATTCTTCTGCCTGAGCCTCCTGAGTAGCTGGGATTACAGGTGACTGCCACCACGCCCGGCTAATTTTTGTATTTTTAGTAGAGATGGGATTAAGCCATGTTGGTCAGGCTGGTCTCGAACTCCTGACCTCAAGTGATTTGCCTGCCTTGGCCTCCCAAAGTGCTGGGATTACAGGCATGAGCCATCATGCCTGGCCTATAACTTCTCATTTGAAGTGAGACCAACCTGACTCTCACATTATGCTTTTCCTCCCCTCCGTCTGCCATGTGGCCCCCTGCCCATGCCCCAACCTGTTTTCCCTTGCAATACCCAGAAGTCTGCCCTTTGTATAAGTGAGGGACCAAATCAAAGCCAGCAAATGGAATGTGTAGGTTATTTACGGATTGTTGCCGAGCAAATTTAATCACCAGCCTGCTGTACCTCTATCATCATTTCCCTTGACGAGAACATCACAGACTTAAATTTTGCAAAGGAAGGAGAAGTGGCCATAATCCAGCTATAACAGTAACAGCCAATTCTGCTGTGATGGGAAGAGGTGCTGTATTAGTGCCAATACATTAACCAACTTTTCAGTTGCAGCAGGGAAGCTGATTGCCTTTATAATTCCCATGGCACTTCTCCACAGAGGTAACAGAACTGCTTGAATAAGCAATCATTTCCAGCTCTGCTGGGGTGTGTGTGTGTGTGTGTTTGTGTGTGTGTGTGTGTGTGTGAGAGAGAGAGAGAGAGAGAGACTATCTAATGCAAATGACTGACTAAGACTTGAAAGTATGCATGGTGTCAGACCTTTCTGAAAGATTCTTCTACCACTAGATGTATGATCTTGGGTAAGTCACCATGCTGTTATGAATCATGAATTGCATTTGCCAAATGCAATGTCTGGACATAGGCCTTAAGGAACTGGAAGCTTTTACTTCCTGACTAGGATGCAGATTGCTCTAAATTTCACCAAATGGTAACCTTGTGATGAGACTAAGAGAGAAAAAGCAAAGAGAGTTGGACTGTTGGAAGAGGGAATTAATGCCATCCAAGTTACACTGGCAGATAATGTCTGTAAATTAGCACAGCTTTGGTCTTTTTCGAAAATAACCACAAGAAAAGAAACAAGAACTTCATAAAGTCCCTCAACATATCATCCCATATTGTACTGGTCTTTTAAGTTTCCTGCTTAAGAGTTCTAAGCTGCCACTTAAGAAGGCTGACTATGCTAAAACTACAAAGCTGGAGAGGCTATGTCAGCATTTCAACTGACTTCCTTAGCAGGGCACATTCTTCCAGCCATCCCTGGCACCACACCAGACATAGTAATGAAGACATCTTTGATCCTCCAAATAAGCCTACCCAGCAGCTGAATGTCCCACGTGACTTCAGCTGATACCATGTGGAGGAGAAGAACTGTCCTGCTGAGCCCTGTTCACATTTCTTACCCACAAATCCATGAGGTATATTCAGTTAGTTGTTTTTGTTTTTTTTTTAAGACAAATTCTCGCTCTGTCTCCCAGGCTAGCGTGTAGTTGTGTGATCTCGGCTCACTGCAAGTTCCACCTCCCAGGTTCATGCCATTCTCCTGCCTCAGCCTCCCAAGTAGCTACAGGTGCCCACCACCACGCCCGGCTAATTTTTTTTTTTTTTTTTTTTAGTAGAGACGGGTTCACCGTGTTAGCCAGGATGGTCTTGATCTCCTGACCTCGTGATTTGCCTGCTTCAGCCTCCCAAAGTGCTGGGATTACAGGTGTGAGCCACCACGCCCAGCCCAGTTAGTTGCTATTTTAAGCTGCTAAACTTTGGAGTAATTCCAACAAATAACAAAAACACCTAGAGCAAAGCTGTTGAAAAGATTGAGTGGAATAATAAAAGTGCTCATTAAATAGTAGCTTTTAATGCTGCTTTAATAATAATGGTGATAATACTAATAAAAATAAACATACTGTAGTTTTGTCTAATGGGAAATCTGACCTCTCTTAAGTAATTTAGAGATCTAAAATCCTTGCTGACCTGCAGTTTTTATCTTTAACAACAGATGAGATGAGTACTTGACTTGAATATGTGGAAAGTCACATATATCAGGCTAAAGAAAGCATTTAGTGGACACCTCCAAAATGCCAAGCACCAATACACATTTTTCTCATTTAATCCTCCCAGCAGCATTAAAAGGTGAGCATTATAGATCCACAACTTACAATGGTCAGAGACGTTGAGTAACTTGTCCAGTTTTATACCTAGGAACTGATAAAGCCAAAATCTGAACTGCCTGCCTCCATGGCAGAGAAGAAGCCTGAGTTGAGTTGGGTCTTGAAGGATATGTAGGTATAAGAAGATGGGGAGAAAGGCCTGGAAATATTGTAAGGCATGGTGAGAAGATGAGCTGTGGTCTTCTGTGAAAAGTAGGGAAAAATGAGTTCCTATCTGAAGAATCTTATTCTCAGAGCTGAAAGCAGTCTCCAACACTATTTCTCACCTCTAGCTTGGCCCTGATGAGGAAGCGTCTGCTAATGGGCACTAGAAAACCAGGGTCCATGCTAGAAATCTGGAAGAGGATGATTGACAGTTCAAATGTGGCTTCAGGGCTCTGTTTCTGTTGAAATATTTCTTTTCCTCTCTTGACTTGCAGAAAAACAAATGCTAACAGGAAACAAAGAATGCTTCCTTTATTGCTTGGGTGATGCAAGCCAACATCAAAATTGATGAAGAAACAGATTGGACTTGTTTAGGTATATTCTGAATTTCTTGCTAAATCATTATCTAACATAACCCTCACATTGAAACTTCTAGTAATCCTTGCTTTCAATCTTCTGTGAACAGTAAGGCTTCCTGCATGCTCTAGCAGTTCTGGATTGGGCATGTGGAGTAGGAGGTTCTGGGCTGATAAGAACTAAATTCCAGGATCACTAGTAGGTCTTTGTTTACCTTTTGTAACACAAAGCCTTGTACTGCCCTTGGTTCCTCAGATTATTCACCTTATCTGTGATATCTTGACTTTCTACCTTCTGTAAGTGCCTTGACTTTAGAAATAGTCTATGGACCTTATCAAACTTTCTTCTCCAACCTAACTATTGGGCCGTTTCCTTTGTTTCACTTCCAGAACATACCCCAGACCCTCAGACAGGCTGAGGATAATGTTACAAATGTGCAAAAACTAGGAAGTATTCATGCTAGATTTTCCCTGTTTCCAGCTTTGGGGCAATAAGTAGGAACAGCAACTAAAATGAATGTACAAGCCATCCAGTACGATTGTGTTAACAACACCAACAAAAGTCTAGCTGAATTAAATAAGTACTCCTACAGTAAAAGCAACTTTCTTTAGTCTGGAAGCCCTCCTAGATTATTACAAAGAGAATTTTGAAGGAGATGGATTTGGCAATGCTATTCATCTCATATGTTTGTTGGGAAAATAAATCTACAACACACAACATTGTTGTTAAATAGGATGAATATTACAAAGCCAATTTAAATCTAGAATAAAACCTATTTAAAAGGATGATCATTTAATAGCTCTTGAAAGCAAGTAACTACTTTCTCTGTGGCATAGCAGAAGACCTCATTTCTGAGGAAATGCTATGTGCAGTTATTTAGCCATATTGTTCCTCAGTTCCTCATTTGAAAAATGGTATGAAAATAACAGTAGCTATCTCATAGGGTTTCTGGGAGGACTAAAGTTACCAGTGTGTGAAAGGTTCTTAAAATATCTAGAATTTATTAAATAAACATGTAATAAATGGTAGCAATACATATAATTATTAAGTAATACTGAGGATTGGTGATTTGGAGATAAATATCTAAAAAATCTATGGATCAGATACTTTAGGGTTAGGAGGATGAGGATCACAAATACAAGTTGGGACCAAGAGTTGATCCTAGGCATTACAGAATCTGAGCCTCTAACCTTAAACACTGTGTTGTTTTCCTTCAGGAACTCAGGAGGGGGAACCTGCTGTGTTCCATCAAATACTGCCATTACCAAGCACGTATCTTCATGTTGGTGCCTAGCTTTATCCAAACCTGGTACTTATAGTACCTATTATTCACTTTAAGTGCTTAGAAGTTGCATTAGGGCTAGATTTACACATGCAGTAGCAGCATCATTCCAGAGACTTTCAATATCTTGTGTCATGACTGGAATGAGCCATACTTCTGGGTCTTAGGAAGGAAGTCTGCATTGATAGCAATACTTTGTCTTTTGTTCCTTAAAAATTATAATACACCACTGTCATCTACCATATGAAGATAGCCATTATTTATTTAAACTTGCAATGCTTTCTCTCCCCAGTTGCTTTGGAGAAGCAGCGTCTTATTGTCTTGGTTCATTGCTTTTCCCATTCTGTTTTTTCCCTGGGACAACACATATTCCTCATTCTGCTGAATTCCTCCTCATGGACCAGGGATAAGTTATTCTTTAATGAATAAATGGAAGAAGACATACAACTGACAGCAAACAGCAGAGATAACTCGTGTCTGTTTTCCCCTATAGCCTTCTTAGGACATCATTTTGGACCTTTCGCTAGAGCCGTAGAAAAAAATGAAAACACGAGTGAGCGTTTGAGTCATTCTTCTACATAAATAATTGTTTCCATTCCTTCTTCCAATCTATATGTCAGCATAAAGTCTCCCTTGACCCAGGAATGAAGAATTATATTAGTGATCAGTAAATGCATCACCATTTAGAGGGGAAAAAATGATATAATGTGCCAGAGAGAAGAGAAGTCATCTGAGAATTGAAGAGGGTCAAGGGACTGACTGATTTCATAGGACCAATACTCATTTCCTGGGCTGATTCACACTCTCTACTGGGCATCTCAGTACTAGAAAGACAGGCTTTTATTAGTAACAGTGTTTCAGGGCCCAGGGCAGAAAGAAGCCAAGATAATTTTCCTACAGAATGAGTCCTGTCTAGCTTCTGAAATGGCTGTGCAATATTATTTAGTGAAGAGTGAAATAAGAGAAGAATATGGGTTGCCTTTCCATGTCTTGCACAGGCAAAGAAAAGAAAAACTGAACCGTGGATGCTTAAGAGATCTAGATATAAAGAGTCTCTCGACTCTGGGTAAGAGAGCACAGCTTCTAGACAGGCTAGGTTGTAGGAAACAATGATTTTATACTGCCTGTATTTGGATAGGTATTTTTCCATCCAAGAAAGCACATGTGTAGAGTTTCTGTGTGGTACTGTTTAGGTTGCAGAGGCAAGACATGCAGTTTTTAAGCATACGGGTGCTGGTGCGCAGCTGTGATTATCCACTCAGCTTGGCTTCTTGCTGTGTAATTCTGAGTTGCTGGCTTAAGTTCCCTGAGTTTCTTTAGCATTACAGTGGAGATAGTAACAGTTATTCATAGAGCTGTTGGAAGGGTTCAATAAGTTAATAAAGTATCTGGACTAGTAATAGTGTCTGGAACATAGTGAGCAGTCACTGTTAGAGCCAATAATTATCATTGTTACTATCCCATACATATGAGCCCCTACTCTGAGATGTCAGTCCTACAGAGCATAGGCCATACGGAAGCAATCTCCATTATCCATTGTGTGTGTCACTTTGTTCTTTGCCAGTACTTTCTCTTCCAGTTCATGAGTATGCCCTGTGCTTGGGTCTAGCACGTCATAACCCCAGCTGTGAATCCTTGCTAAAGTCTTTAACCTCTCAGAGCCTCAGTTCGTTCATCTGTAAAATTTACCCAATGCCCATTCCACCTTTACGAATTTAAAAGAGGCTCACATCTTAAGTAGTCGAACCTAATTTTGTTTTTAAAGAAAGTAACAAATTGGCTGGGCGTGGTGGCTCACACCTGTAATCCCAGCACTTTGGGAGGCTGAGGCGGGCCGATCATGAGATCAGGAGTTCCAGACCAGCCTGACCAACATGGTGAAACCCTGTCTCTACTAAAAATACAAAAATTAGCTGGGCATGGTGGTGGTTGCCTGTAATCCCAGCTACTCGGGAGGCTGAGGCAGGAGAATGGCGTGAACCCAGGACGCGGAGGTTGCAGTGAGCTGAGATGACGCCACTGCACTCCAACCTGGGTGACAGAATGAGACACTGTTCCAAAAAAAAAAAGAAAAGAAAGTAACAAAGAAACAATCTCTAGTAGAAAGAATACCCTCCAAGTGTCACCACTCCATTGCTCCAGAACCGCACCTCTGCCTGAAGGAAGGGAAAAGCGTTATTAGGACAGTCCTATACAAAGGCATCTTCAATAAATTTCATGAAACAAATGATGTATGCAGTGCACACCTGCCTCTTAGGATTAATTCTCAGGTTACAGTGAAGCTCAGAAAATTGCTATTTCTTGACCTAAAGGGAGGTTAAAACACTTTCAGTAGAAATCGATTCACTTTGAGGTATTTAGCACTGTTCATATTTTGTAAAAGTCTCTATGACAAGGCTGGTTTCAATTGACACTTTATGTAGCAGTTGTAGGAAGCCCATCACATAGAGAGTGGAATTTGAATGAGTGTTTTACAAGATGGGCTATTTCCTTTGTTTCACTTCCAGGAAAAAAGGGGAACATGGCCCAGACCCTCAGACAGTCTGGGGATATTAGGATTCTTATCCATGTTTGCAACATAGGAAGTTGCAAAGTGATTGCTGGAAAAATAAAATTAATTTTTTCTGATTCTTCTATTTTTCTTTTGCAAGGGGAATTTATGTTACACTTGGTCAAACAGCACTATGTACAATGACGGAAATGAGGTGTGAGGGAATCATTCAATAAAAAATGATAAATCATAAAAGATTATTTAGAGAAAATGCCGTTAGGAAGAGTTTGAGAAGGATGAAGATCTTTGTTTCATAGGTTTTTAGGAAATGCTATCACAGGAAATTGCACAATTTGTACAATTGTTCTTCTCTTCCTTGAAAAGATAGTAATACATTTCAAATAGAATTAAGAAATAATGCAGGCTGTCAGTCACGGCCTGAGACTGGTTGGGGAAAATTGCTTTCTGAGGAGACAAATTATAATTATAGTCATGACCAACAAATCAGAAAACAAAACCCAAGTTCTGCAAATGATTTCAATGACTAATATGTGACCAAGGGGAGAGAAAGAATATCCAGATAAGATAAACGAAGGGGTCAGGAGGATATGGAGAAAAAGAAACCTTTATGCACATCTGTAGAAGGGAAAATGGTACAGCTATTTTGGAGAACAATTTGGCAGGATTGAGGGAAATTGAATATGTGCATATTGTAACACCCAGAAACTGCACCTTTAAGTGTGCACTTCAGAAAATGACTTGCCCAGATACTGAAAGAAACACATATGAGAATGTTAATAATAGCATTGTTTGAAGTAGCAAAGACTTGAAAACAATCTAGAAATACATAAATGGGAAAACAAAGTGTGAAATTTTCATATGAGGGCCTACTACACTGGACCCAAAATACATGAACTAGTTGTACATGTAATAATATGAATGGATCAAAATGCTATTAACGATAAGCTGAAGGGTCATATAGCTTAATGCTATCTATGCAAATAAAAAATACATTAAAAGTGTTGCTAGGTATTGTATGTTGACATACATATACATAAAAAGTAAAACTTGTAAGGGGTGGATTGGGAGCGGAAGCATGCAAAAAGGCTGACTTGAAGGGGGAAACATCTGATAAAATAAAACATAAAAAGAAGACATGTTTGAACCAATGATAATATAGTAATAACACAATATTTCAGATGAAGAAGATAAATCTTATTCTATGTACCATAAGTCAAATGTTATATCTACATCTCTATAAAAAGGATCTCTCTCTCTCTCTCAATAAACTCTCTGTATATATTATACACATACATGTATATATCTTAACATATATATCTGTATATCTAGTATATTAATTAGGAAGCTTTTGGAAGACATTGGTCAAAATGCTACTCAATCTGGTTTAAACAGGAAAGAAGACAGATGTGTATTTGTAACTGAGAAGCTAACAGAGCAAGTCTAACTTCAGCCAGAACTTCAAATACTGATCATTGGAACATTGCTTCGCTCAGTCTCTTCTCTATTTCTTGATGGTATTGGTTTCATTCTCAAGCAGGCTGTCCCAGAGAGGGCCAGCTCCAGGCTTCTGATTGACCAGCTTAAACAGAATGCCAGGAAAATTCTCATGTTTTCATTTCATTGACCTGGTTTGACTCTGATGTGAACTTCTCAATCTGTTTGACCAGACCTTATCTGAACAGTATTGAGTTACAGTGTTTTTTTTTTTTTTTTTAATTTATTTATTATTATTATACTTTAAGTTGTAGGGTACATGTGCATAACGTGCAGGTTTGTTACATATGTATACTTGTGCCATGTTGGTCTGCTGCACCCATCAACTCGTCATTTGCATCAGGTATAACTCCCAATGCAATCCCTCCCCCCTCCCCCCTCCCCATGATAGGCCCCGGTGTGTGATGTTCCCCTTCCTGAGTCCAAGTGATCTCATTGTTCAGTTCCCACCTATGAGTGAGAACATGCGGTGTTTGGTTTTCTGTTCTTGTGATAGTTTGCTAAGAATGATGGTTTCCAGCTGCATCCATGTCCCTACAAAGGACGCAAACTCATCCTTTTTTATGGCTGCATAGTATTCCATGGTGTATATGTGCCACATTTTCTTAATCCAATCTGTCACTGATGGACATTTGGGTTGATTCCAAGTCTTTGCTATTGTGAATAGTGCTGCAATAAACATACGTGTGCATGTGTCTTTATAGCAGCATAATTTACAGTGTGATTGAGTTACAATGTGATTGTGTTACATTGCCAAGGGACAATTGGAAAAATCAAAATGGTTATTTCCCAAATTATGGTAAAGATTCCAGGGAATGCCAGAAAAATGAGTGTCTACTTCACATACACTTTGGAGAAATAAGACAAAATGATGAGAAACTGGAGTTGGCTTCTGAGAAACTAAATTTTTGGAAAAAGTTTTTCCCAGGGGGCATTTTATTCAGTTAAATAGTTATTAATTGAAATTTTAAAAAAGCATTATCAGACTGATTATGGCTACCATATGAGTCCCATGAGCAATTAAAGATGCAGAGCATTTGCCTTGGAGAAGAAAAGGTTTAAGGAAGACAGGACACCAATCATGTAATGAAAGGGTTGAGTTGCTTTTGTTTCAGAAGTCACATTATGACAGTTAGTAGATAATAGAACGTATCAGATAATAGTAACATAAATTTTCGATTTGCCTTTTCTAACATAATAGATTGAGGGCTTCAGACTGTAATATCTCTATTGTTTAAAACCTACCAGGGATGTTGTTGCAAGTCTTCTGAATATGAGACACAGGATGGACAAGGTAACACAATAAAACCTTCAATTTTTACCAATCCATGACTCTATACAAGTTAAGTTGTGCACATTTTAAAAGTTGCTGAATGTGATGTGGCTTTCTTGGTGGTAGTGAAATTTTTACCTTGTGAGACCTTTTTTTTAGTTGATAAAAATGTAAGTCTCAAAAGTATTATTCATTGAGTGATCTTGAATGTGACATTTTTCTTGGTTCCTGATGAATCATCTTTGTAATACTTACCCAAGTAATTCAGATAAATGGAAAGAAAAGAAAAATGTACTGTTGATACCAATATAAACCTTATCCTTCTATGATCAACTCATACTAGAAAAATAGATAATGACCTCTTCTAACCCTGACTTTTTTTTTAATTTTAAAAGTGTTTTTTTTTTTTTTTTTTAATTACCAATTCAGAATTGGTATTTTGCTAATTACATCAAGAAAACACCAACACCATTATGGAAAAATCATCTTGAGGGACAGTTGTGGAACTATTTTACTGATCCAAGGAGTATGAAAGTGGAAAAGAATTCCTTGTGTTTCAGAAAAATTAGACATGCAGTTTGACATCCTAAGGAAACACCTAAAAAGATGTAGTAGTCTTAAAGACAATTCCCAAATGATGAGGAAGCCAGAACTGACGTGACAAAAAGAGGGAGCAGATTCAAGAGCAATAATTTTAGAGAAATGATAGTTCTTAAAAGTGAAAAATCTATTGTTATAATTGTTGACATTGTTGAACTGAATCACCTGTTTCTAAATGCCTGTACACTACACCTTTATATATCTGCAAAAAGGGCCTGTGCTTTATGTCATCTCTGTCCATTGGCTGGAACAAAGATATTAGCATTATATAGACATTTCCTAATTACCTTAGCTCTGGCTGTGCCATTAGCCCCTATCTTTGATCTGGCATGGCGAAGATGACACAATGTAACTGACTTCCTATTTTGATTAGCTCTTTAAAGGGAGATGGCTTCAAATACCAAGGACATGGTGATAAGGAACCAAGACGTTATCACTGGGAGACAAGCTCCTGACTATGACTTCCTATGGAAGGATGATCAGAGCCTGTGTGCAAGTGTGCCATGGCTGAGTGAACAGCCTGTCAAGGAATGTGTTATCATCAGCGCAGAACCCAGACTTGACTGGATGTAAACTTATACACACATTTAAACATATGGAATTTGTCTACCAAATATGCTCTTGTGGTGTAGGATACTTTAATAAAGATTAATAATAAATCGGATACTCCTGGCATGGGCTGCTTGTTTCTCACCCCTGATGTCACCTTTCATGGGAATGAGCTCCACTTGTATGACACTCCTGAGCTGCCTCCACCTGCTTCACTCACTCTCCTTCAAGGAAGGTATGATCATTTTTCAAATTGGTAATAATGAGAAGAAAAAGTGGAACGTGCTTGACCCAGCTCCCCTTTCTGTCTCTTATGATCAGATCTGGTCCTAGAGGTCATACATCCTCAGCCCCTCAGTGCTGTGGGTCTTCCCTATAGAGTCTTCCTAGGTCCAGAATTGCTGCTGACAGGGTGGGAAAGTCTATTTGATTCTAGAGTTCAGTATTAGGAAACACATATGGCCTCATCCTGAGTTGTATCTTCCCACGTAGTCTTTAGCAGAAATGATGTCATGATCGGGTCTCCCATTGGACTTAACTTTTTGTTTTGTTTCTCATTTTACTCAAAACCTAGGTGAGGATGAGTGGTATTACTACTGAAGCCTTTAAAAGACCCCATGTTTCAGCATACAGGATTATAGTGATTCTGTGAGCGCGTACTAGATGATATGTTCAAATGCAGCCATTCCCCCTTTCCCGGTGGTGGAGTTGCTCTTGAGTTTGACTTCAATAGGTGAGAAAGATTTTTATTCCTAGCAGGATGAGTGCAACTTTCTCTCGGCCCCAAGTTTTCTATATTCTGAGTAGCCAGTCTTATCAGCAATTCCTCTAAACACCTAACATATAGACTAAGGCTGCCAGACACCCAAGTATTCTGCTACTTCCCCACTGACGTGTGTGTGTTTTCGCACCTGCCCTATAAGAAGGGAGGAGAACAGGGGACAGAGTCTTCCTGTTAGAACATACCAAACTCCAAAAAGTTCCAAACAATTTACTGTTTTCCATATGTGTGTGACAAAAAGAATTTGATCCTGATTTGAATGAGATCTAAGCTTATTATAAGTCCTTTGAACATTCCTTGAAAGATAAATTCCAGTATGGCAAGCATCATGATCTATAGTCCATAGAAGAGAGCAAGAAACTATATGGATTTCCTGCCAAAGACACAATTGCTGTATTTATTAACAAAAGGGGACACCTATTTTTATCCTGCAGTCCTTATGTAGTCGTGATACCAGATAATCAGCTCCAGAGGTAACTTCAAAAAAGAGCAGCTGCACAAATTTCAGGATGTATTTTATCTGTACCACTGCATACAATTATGCAAGTATTTACCCCAAGAGGCTGGACCAAAGCAAAGCAATTTCTAAAATCAAGAAGATTATTTCATCATACAAGAAGAAAACAAATTGTGACTTACTAACCTCAGAAAGATAAACATGATTTATATGTAATTTGAGTGCCTTCATGGTATGGTTTGTTTATGATGTGGCATGGAAACAAAACATATGCCATCTTGCTTTATTAATAACAGCACCAAACTCATGAGTTGGCAGCCATGGATGTGTGAAAAGTGGCTGGTGTCAGCATGGTTGGATGCAAAAGTCACCAAAAGACTATCTTTACCTACTGGCTCTGTCACTACTTGTCTGTGTGACAGTGAACAAATGTCATCCTTTCTAGAACTCAGATTCTTTATCTGTATAACAGCTTGGTTGGCCAAAATCAACTGCTTGCAAATGCTTAGAGGATGAAGGTAAGAAGTAGTTCAAGTCAAAGTTGATGATAGGCTCCTTTTAAATAGGGCAGTCTGATACTGTTCATGTGCACATTCTGGGAATAGTTAGTTGCACTTAATTAGGTGTGCTCATGACTTAGTTCATCAGTAGCTCAAAATTTCTGCCACTGCATATGTGACATCTGAGTACTGATTTTTCTATAGCTACAAGTTTTGGTATGTTGTGCTTTTATTTTCTTTCATCTCAAGGTATTTTCTAATTACCCTTGTGATTTCTTCGTGACCCATTGGTTATTAGGAATGCATCATTTACTTTCTAAATAATTGCGACTTTCTCAAATCCTTCTGTTATTTATTTCATTTTTAATTTTATTGTGGTCTTACTTTGTATAATTTTAATTATTTTATTTATATTAGGGCTTGTCTTATGGCCTATGGCCAATCTTTGCAAATGCTCTAAGAAGAATGTGTATTCAAGAATGTGTATTCTGATGTTGTTGGGCCTCTATGATATATTGTTACTACTACTGAATAATATATTAAGTGAAAGAACTTTTACTGATATACAAAGTGAAATTTCTAACCTAAATTTGCATCTTTTTGGATACAAAAACAATTGAAATAACTTAAAATTCATGTTTTGAAAGGTTATGTGAACGGGGTTTGCAAGTCAAAAATGTCCAGAAAATACTGGGCCAGGCAGTCTCTAAGTCTTTATGTGGGTGTATACTTAGGGCCAGTTTTTGGCTCAGCAGAAAACTTAGCCTATGTTCCAGGAGTTGTAAAACGAAGATGAGCAATACACAAAATCATAGCTGTTTTTACTCTCTTAGGAAAAAAAGGATATAAAACTATTTATTCACAAACGTCCATCAAACTTCTCTCATATGTAAATTTTTGCAAAGATTTATGTTAAATATTTTAATCTATTATTTCAGAATGTGAGGTTAATTTCTCAAATTCAAATTCTGCTATCTGACTCAGGTTTGCTGTGCTAACCAAAAATTACCGAATCTTGCCTCCCGTTGAATTTAGAATAAGACCTTCTTGTGGGCACTATAGGGCAGAAAAGAAACAAATAATTCAGGGCTCAGCAATTTTAGTAGAGGCTTAACTTCTGCTGCTCATAATTTCTGTGACTCTAGACAATTCATTACACTGCTCTCTGCCTTAATTTTCTATTTTGTTGAACTGAGAAAAGACCACCTGTTATGTCAAGGAGATTGATGACTCTTTCTTCTAGATCTCTCCATCCTACATGTGGGAGGTATCATGATAGATCTCCAAGGTAAAAGTATATCCTGTTCATATTTTGAAATATGAAATAGGAAGTTCATATTTCACTTTCTTTCCTGTGAGTTCACAGACTCTTCCCTTGGTTTACAATTTTGGGAAATCTCTATTTTCCTTAACCACATTTTTTTCAGTGCTAATAATGTAAGCATGACAGATTTTCAGATCAGTGGGAGATCAAGAGTCATGGGAGGAAAATGGAGAGAAGAAATAAGAAATTTAGGTTCAAATATTGTCTTCAGTATATTGTGTCCTCTTAAATATTGATCCTTTCACAAACCTGAACAAGTTACAGGGAAAATCAGGAAAAAGAAAAACTTCCTTTTTGTTTTTGCTAATTTCCTTTTCATCTTTCTCTTTTTCCTTTTCTTCTTTTCCTCCAAAAAATCCAAGGCTCTTCCTGGTATGTTGTGTCCCAGTCAGTGCTTTGCTGCCCTGGAACCAGCATTGTGTTCATGGATTCATTCATTTCTCCGTCCAGGAAGTACTCATTGAGCAACTAGTAGTACCAGGCTCTTAAGATCTTCCAGTAAATAAAATAGATAAAAGTAATTTTTAAGAACCTTGTATTTTAAAAAGACTGGTGCAGCTGGAGCGGAGAGGAGGGGAAAGGATGGGAGATGCAGCCAGAAGGTAGCAGGAGTCCAGATGATGGAGGACTATGGAGGCCATCGTTTGAACTTTGGCTCTTTTGCTGAGTGGTGTGGGAAGCAATTGGAGGTGCTCTGAATGGCACAATCTGACATAATTTACTTGGGTCACTCTAGCAATAGTGTGGAGACAAGATTGGTCCTCAATAGTACTGTTCGGCTAATGGTAGGATTATGTTGTCTAGCCCTCCTGTAGGTGGGACTGTGTGACTAATATTAGCCAAGGGGTTATAAAAGATAGGAACACCATTCACTTTCAGATGGAGAATCAGATTTCTGTTGTGAAACAGAAACGAAAAGCTGCATTTTTACTTCACCACAGCAACTTACAAGAATCCAGATAGTGACTCCTCTATCATCAGGAGTAAAGACCACATGGAGCAGAGGCCCTGACTGACCTGCAATGGACATAAAATGAGAGTGAGAAATAAACCATACTACTTTACAGCACTGAGTATTTAAGGTGGTTAATTGGTAACTCAAAGTAAGATGCTGCCGTAACAACGTAAATATATGGCATTGCCTTAAAAAACTGGATGTAGACAGCAAGCCTATTATCAGAATTTGGAGGGATGATATTCCATTACTTTTCAGTGAAAGTTATTTGGTAAAATCTTTGGTAACATGGAAAGCAGATCAGGTAACTAATGAACATATGGTCCCAGGGAAAGACATTGGAAATATAAATATTAGCAGTGTGTTTGGTGATGTTGGCTGCATTTCACAATGTATTAGTCAAAGAGATGACCTCAGAAGAGAACTCCCTGATTTGCAAACATGAATGAAAGGGATTAGAAAATATCCACAAATTTGGCAAAATGTAGAGTGGAAAGGCACTCTTATTTATTTCTTTACAACAAATAAAAATATAAGATCTAGAAATTCTTCAAGGTACCAAGTGGATTAAAGTTAATACTTATAGTAGTGATCAAAGCAAGAGTACAGCTGTCCCATTCACTGTTCAAAACTCTGAGTGGGTTAAGTGATAACCCACACATTATATCAATTGGACAAAGCCTCTTAGGAAAAGAAGGCTGGAAGTACAGGTCTACCCAGGAAGCCAGATGAGCCCAAGTTATTCACCACTAAGTCTAGCAATAAGGGGTTGAAAGAGTGAAGAAATGGAGCAGATCAAGAATGATCTCTAGAAAAAAACAATCAATGGCTATGACTTTTGGCTTATGAGTTGACTACCATTAAACAGGTAAGAAGTCTACTCAACTTTTGAGACTGTTGTGTTGTCAAAGAAACCACGAGCCAGGACTCGAGCGTCTCAGGCCAATGGAAACTTAAAATGACTCAGGAGCCCCAACATCCTACAGGCAAGAAACAGGTTATAAAATTTGCTCAGTTCCCAAGGATACCAACATCTATCTCAAATGTAGCGAAGGAGAAAATTGGAAAATGTAGCTCCTTCCGGAGAGTGTAGCCATGAACCACACACGGTTATTCTGAGCTTTGAGTTCAAAGCACTTAGCACAGTGCCTGGCACAGAGTTTGTGTTTGCTGCTGTTATTAATATATTTCCTCTTCCTCTTCCTATTTCTCTTCCTGCTCTTTCTCTTCCTCCTACTTCTCATTCCCTTTCCCTTTCTTCCTCCTCCTCTTCCTCCTCTTTTTTCTCCTTTTTTACTTATGTATTTAATTGATAAATAAAAATTGCATAGATATAGTATACAACATGTTTTGCAATATGTATACATTCTGGAATGGCTAAATTGAGCTAATTAACATATGCATTACTGCACAGACATAATTTTTGTGTGTGTTGAGAACACTTAATATCTAATTTTAGCAATTTTCAAGAATACAATACATTGTTATTAACTGTATCACCATGTTATACAACTCCTTCTTCTTGTCCTTTCTTGCCCAGAGTTGTGAAATCAAATGTGTTTGACTGGAGCTGATATCATGAAGTATTTGCTGCTACTTTCTTCCCCCTCAGGTTAGGTTCCAGAGAATGGCTGAGAATTTGGTTGTCAAGTCCCATTATTAGCTTTTGGGAAGGTCTGTCTTATCTCTAACCGAGTATTTCTCAAACATTAGCTATATATTAGAATTACCTGAATCCTTAAAAACAAATATTGACGCTTGGGCCTCACATGATTTTGTAGCCTTCTGAATTCTGAACTTCAGGTTCTTGATGTTTTCAACTCTGATCCTACCTGTTTTGGTAACACTCCTTGTTATAAGAAAGAAATCCCCACTCAGGTCCTTTGCTGGACCCTGCCAAGGAAAAGAGGAATGGTTTTGGATTGCTGAGATGCACAATTGATGAGAGATTTTTGTCAACTGCCTAATCTCAAACTTTTGATAAACTTTGTTGGAAATGAAATAAATGAGCAAAAATGGAATACATGAGCCAAATGTACCTCATTTTGTTGAATTAATTTGAATGTTTTTTCATCCAAAATATAGACTTTTATAAGCAGGTGGCAAAATCCCTTTAGTCTTTATTATGTGTATTTTCACATCTGCTTTGGCTAACATCTGTTCACTTTCTTATAAGCTTGAATATTGACTAAGTAGTAATCAGATGGCAAGCTGGTTCCCCGTTCTTTTGTCAATTTCATATTAGTCACAATTACCATATTTCTCTAAACTTATTTGGTGTGTATCTGGAGAGCACAAACTGTTCTTTCCCGCCAGGCTGCTGCCAACACTCACCTATGTGATTTGATTCTGTGTATGCAACCCTCTCGTAGCTACAGCCCCAACTCAATTACTAAAAGTCCCTAGATTCTTTTTTTTACTTCCAAGTCCTTCAAAGTATAGAATGCCTTATAATACATATTTCGTTCACCAACATGTTACTTACTTTGCTTCTTAGCACTCCTCAATTCAACTAACATTTATTGAGCACTTACTATGCTCACAGGATGTGTGCTGAAAATTGGAAGCATGCAAAGATAAGAAAGATGTGATCAAAGATTGAAAGTCACTTTCGATCTGGGAAGGCAAAAGATGTGTGCATGGATAGCAAGACATGAGACAGGTTTTTAAATTAATAGTAGACAGGCCTTAATTAATAGTAAGGCAGACAGAATAGAAGTTGAGAGCAGCTTGCTCAGTGCTGGAACACTGACATTTGAGATATTCGAAATCTCCTGTCTGTGGGGGTAGAGACACTAATCAGAATGGATAGATTCCCACTCACTTGCTGATTTGCAAACTTAATATATTCATGAGAGATTGCATTCCTCAGGGCTAGTCTGTAAATAAAAATGACCTTAAGACATCCATTTTTGTTTGAGACATCCCATATGTTTCTATTCTTCTCATGAGAATACACCCTCAATTCTATAGTAGGCTCTATCAATTCTGAGCACTTGAGCATGGTTAGCTTGACAACGTTAGTCTAATCCAAGCCTCATAACAGTGTGTATGGAAGGTATCATTATTCCTGTGTAAAAACTGGGTTAAAACTTCAGAGAGTTGAAGTAAGTTTTGTAATATCTAGCCTGTGGCCAAAACATGTTTGAGCACAAATGTTTTAACTAAATACCCAATGAACACATCATAGTTGCCATATAAATAAATGAGCTATCATGAGTGTAGCAGAGAGGAAGTTTTCCTTTCTCAGTCCATCTTACCATGGTGCTCAATGCTGGCCTTGAGCTTGACACTGATGGACTATACAACTCTGAGGAGCACCAATCACAAAGAATACGGTAAGAATGATGCTTCTTGCACTCTGACCTGTCTATACTACAGAATAAAGGGAACAATGAAAGAAAAAAAGATGCAAACAAACAGAAACAAAACAAAACAAAAACCAAAAAACAGTAACAAAAAAGGGAGTAATGGAGAGTGACCTAATCAAACTGTAAGTTATTTATTGGTATACATTTTGACATTGCAGAGTATGTTAACATAAATGAACATGTATTTTGGTAATCTTCAAATCATAAATATTCAAAATGTCCATTCACAGTTTTCATAAAGATGTGTTATGAATGAGCACGTATACATTTTTAGTTCGAAGGTATATACACACATGTATATATGTGAGTGCATATATATACACATATATATGTGTATACGTACATGTATATATACGTGTGTGTATGTATATATATATTTGGAGTATCTACCCCTCACAGCTAAACTATATATTTGAAGGCAAAGAGTATGTTTAACTCATTTTATGTGATGATATATTTAGTCAAAACTTTGCCTGCTATGTATCTGAATTAATTTTGAAGCTGCCTGTGATGCCTAAAATGTAGGTTAAAAATTGGCTTCTCCCTTCTGCATGTTTTCTAGAAGTTATACTTCATCTCAGATTGAAGAAATCCACATGATCCCAGAGAAGTGCTCAATTCACTTTCTGCTTGGACATTTTTTGTGGTGCCTGCATACTTGAAAAAGTATGAACAGATGAGAGCTTAGATTTGTACTCCCCAATTGGGCACAAATCTAGAGTAATTGTACACAATGACATTCTATTTATGTAACTTCCATTTAGGTATGAAACAATTACAAAAACCTTTATTTTTGTTATTCTACTGTTGTCTTTCGTGCTAATAAATTCAGTTTGTAGAAGATTCATGTTTCTCCTCAAGAATTAGAATAAAGTCAGATGGGCAAAAGCTTTGAGTCTGGTCACTCCTTCATTACATGTTAGAAATCTTGATTTATCTCCATATGGCAGAATGGGCAGGCTTTTGCGTACCCTTTGGATAGAAAAAAATCAGAACCCTGATAGTAAAATTTAGATAACATAGATTCTGCTATGACTTCATGATGCATTTGGCATTGGAAAATCGTAAGTGGTACAAGAAAAACCTTAGAACTAGAAGAAGAAATTAAAGACAGACTGGGAGTATATTTTTTGATCTCCTTGTTCACAGACTAGGAATACCTGATCCTTCAGTAATGGACTGTGGACCATCATATGATGAAGAATATGAACTGCATGAAATTAAGATGAGATATTGGATTGTCAGGTCTTTGTAAAACTTTCTTGCTCTAAGTCAGTCTTGGAGCAATATATTTATAAAATGCAATTGAGAGTGAATGTCAGGGGTCATATGTAATATGACTGACAGATCCAAGAGCTTTTATGGACTAATTGGTGTGTTACTGCAAAAATTGTATATTTCTTCTTTAGGTCTCTCTGACTTTGGCTTCTTCCTTCCTGGTTCTCATTTGCTTTAAATGTGGCACTGGCACTATTGTACTCCACAGTGTTGAAATGTCCTGGGGAGCAGCTTTCCATCCAAGGACTTCAATTCTGAGCACGTCTTGCAAACTAAGTATGGGCATGTGTCTAGTTCTTACCAATGGAATGAGAACAGAAGTGAGTTTTCCAGTTTTGAGCCAGGCGATGCTAATAGTTATGAGGTGTGTTTTTTCAAGACAGAAGGAAATTGAGTTCTTGAATTAGACTGGCACTATCTAGTAGAAACATATTAATAGTCTTCTAGATAAGAAAAAGAAAAACCAAAAACATGTACTCATTAGCCACTAAATATTCAGGTTGGTTTGTGATAGCAGCTGACTGTAACAAATGCTATTACATGTTTATCTCCTCTGTAGATACAACTTTATCTCTTCTGTCTATCAAATCTTTTACATCTTTAGCCCTTCTATTAAATCTCTTTATGTATTTCTCTTTCAAGGGAGCCTTGGGTCAATATATTTATAGAATGTAATGGATAGTGAGTGTCAGGGGTAATATGGAATATGACTGGCAGATCCAAGAGCTTTTATGAACTAATTGGTGTGTTACTGCAAGCATTGTATATTTCTTCTTGTCGGTCTTTCTGACATTGGCTTCTTCCTTATTAGTTCTTGTTTGTTTTGAATTTGGCAAGGGAGACATAAGGAGATTTGATAGAACAGATAAAGACCATGTGACAGAAACAATGGAAGCAGAGTCAGAGAGAGAAATTTTATGCCACTAGCTTTGAAGATGGTGGAAGGGGCCATGAGCCAAGGGATGCAAGGAACTCAGCTCTAAACTCTGGAAAAGGCAAGAAAACATTCTCCCTTAAGCCTCCAATGGAGCGTGGCTCTGCATCATTTTAACCCTTTAAGACTCATTTTGGACTTCTGGTCTTTAGAACTGGAAGAACATTGCTGTGTTTGTTTGTTGTAAGCCACTGAGTTTGTGGTAATTTGTTACGGCAGCAACAGGAAACTGATAAAATTCTCAAGTGTTTGGGCCCTTTGCAATCAATCCCTGCTGTCATCCCTGGGTGTCAGACAACCAATGATCTGCTTTCAATTTCTATAATGTTGCTTTTTCTACAATTTTATGTAACAGAAACAATATAGTTTATAGTGGCTAATGTCTGGCTTTTTAAATGGAGTATAATATTTTTAAATAGAGTATAATACTTTTGAGGTTCATCTGTGTTGTGTGTCATAGTTTCTTTCTTTCTTTTCCTGAGCAGTTTCCTATTTCATGCATTATATATAGATAGAAGGAAATGGAATTCTTGAATTAGACTGGCACTATCTAGTAGAAACATATTAATGGACTTATATATTGTATATAGTATGTATCATATATATGATACATATATATTATATATTATATATGATACATTATATATATATTCATTCATTCATTCATTCATTCACTACCTTATGGGCATTTGGATTGATTCCAGTTTCAGGCTACCATGATTAATGTACTTTGAACTTTCATGTAAATATCTTTTTGTGGGCATACATTTTTATTTTTCTTGGGTAGATGCCTAGGATGAAATTCCCAGGCTGGGTAGTAAGCATATGTTTAGCTTTTAAAGAAATTGACAAACTGTTTCCCGAAGTGGTTGAATCACTTCAACTACCAATTATGTATGAGTTTTTGAAATGATTTATGGAGAAGGGAAGACAGAGACAGAGAGAGAGAGAGAGAGAGAGGAGCGAAAGAGTAGAAATTAAAAGAAAACTAGCCAAAGATATTAAGAGTTAGGGATTATTCTGCCCAAGACTGATCTCTTGTAGACCAGCCTCCTAGAAAAGAAGGTGGTTTCCTGAAAGTCTCTGGAAACTGGTGACAACTGAGTGCATAAGGCAATTAATCCTGGTCAACTTGAATATTTGAACTCAGCCTTTTCAGTCAAGCCAGAATATGGCCTAATCTACCACGCTCTTCCCCATTGTGAATGCAGAATAAAGGGGTCATGTTACCCACTTGCCACATCCTAGAAACAAAATTATAAAGCTTGGCTGCTAGCACTCTCATCACACCAGGGAAAAAGCTGCTATCTTTTAAGCTAATGTAGAGCTGAAAAAAAAAAAAAAAAAAAAAAAAAAAAGGCTGCAGTCAAGTTTTCACCATGTGATATTGCTAACAAACCATGCCCAACTACTAATATATAAGGACTAATTTTCAAAGATGTTTATTGCAGTCTTATTTGTCTTGGCACAAAATAGAACACAAAGAAAATGCTTAACTAAGAAAATAGTTCAATAATTTATTGTTCTCTCCCCTATGGAATATAATTCCCCCATGGAATATAAAAGGAATGAAATGGAGCCAGACCAACTCATTTTAAAGGATTATTACAAGATGTGAATTAGAGGAAGAAAGTTGAGATTAAGAGAGGTATGCATAAAATGACTCCATTTTGAAATACAGTAAACAGAATTATGTATGAGATTACATATATTAATATTTTTAGAGTTTACTTTTTTAAAAATGAGAAAGAAGAAATAAAGATTTTTCTCAGAATTTAAGGTTCAATTATAGGCTATTCTTTCAGCCTAGAGATTATTTCCACATAATCTCACTTATTCAACGAGTTCTATTATCGGACATACAATGATGACCGCCAAATCTTCATCTCTTACCTAGACCTTTTATCTCTTTCTTCTCCTTTAAAAATGCAATAAAATAGCCAGATTTCTTTTTCTTTATTATCATTTCAATTTAGAGATTTATAGGCATTGGAAACTACCTGTCTCAACTCTTTCCTCCCTCCACCTTTGCTCCTCCTCACTCTTCCTTATCTCAGTGGATGGCATCAACTGTTGCTCAAGCCAGGATCCCCAGTGTCATCTTTTTTTACTCTCTATCCTTCATTAACCAATACTACTGACAGGATATATATCTCATAAATATATCCATATTTCTCTATATCCACAGTCCTTTATTTCAGGATACCATGATCTCTTGCCTGGATTACTCTACATATTCCTAACAAGTCTCTCTGCCCTTCTGAACTTCCTTCTTCACATGGAAATTAGAAAGGCTTTCTATAGTAAAAATATGATTGGTTCTGCCCATAGTTAAGCTCTCTTGTGGTCTTCTTAATTACTCCCAGGTTAATGATCAAGTCTATGGGATGTGTGTTTGTGTGTGTCTGTGTGTTCACAATTACAATGACATATAATTGTGTGATCTACCTTTGGAAATCACAAATGAATAAAATCACAACAATAAAAAACAACCATTTAGAAATAAAAGTTACTATCCAGATTAACTCATAATAAAATGACATCAAAACTGTAGTTGTACACTATTAAAGAAAGAATAACAACACATTAAGCTCTACTCAGTGATAAACCCATAGTCTGGAATCGTTTTATTATAAAACAGGAGAAAATAAAACATTCAAGTGCAAGTAGCAGAAAAAGAATACCTAAAATTTTGAAACATTGAAAAGGAAAAGAAAAAGTGGGCAAAACCTAAAACCAGAAGTTAATGATTAAGGAAATGAAAAACATACATTGATAAATAATTGAAAAGTTAATAAAAATACTCAACCTCACAGGATGTTTGCTTGGGGAAACAGTGAGAAAACAAAAATATATTAAAGTGGGGGGAAGATAGAGCCACATGTAGGAGATACATTGAAATACTTGTAGGAAGATGTCTTTTAAAGCTGATATCAATAAGTTTAACAGTTTTGATAAAATGAAGAAATTTAGGAATAATATAAAGTAAACCAAATTGTCTCAACAAGAAGTAGATAAAAGAAACAGAACAATAGGAGATTGAAAAAGTTAGCAATAAATAGCTCCCCTCAAAGGCTGCAGCCCATGTGATTTTATAGGTGAGATTTACACCACCACTGTACACATTTAAAAAGGCTTAATTCAATTCAATCTGTAAAGCTAATATAACCCTACTCAAAACAAAGCTCGAAAGGTGCATAGGCTGGGCACACGGTTGCTCACATCTGTAATCTCAGTGTTTTCGGAGGCCAAGACAGGAGGATTGCTTGACGCCAGGAGTTCAAGAGCAGCCTGGGCAAGACAGTGAGACCCCCCTGCCATCTCTATAAAAAAAATAATTCTTAAAACTTAGCTGCTGCATGCCTGTAGTCCCAACTACTTGGGAGGCTGAGGCAGGAGGATCCCTTGAGCCCAGGAATTTAAGGATGAAGTGAGCTGTGATCATGCCACTGCACTCCAGCCTGGGCAAGAGAGCAAGGCCCCATCTCTAAATAAATAAATAAATAAAAGATTCACTTATCAACCAACTTACATGCATAAAAAATCCTAAATTGAATCAATTTAGGCATGTTGGTACAAGAAAACTGTACAGTGACCAAGAAAGACTTAATCCAGTTATAAAATTCAACCCATTAATAAAATTAACATGATCATCATTGAAACAATGCCCATTAATAAAATTAAGCTGTGTCTAATAAAATTCTTAGAAAACTAAGAATGGAATATTTCTTGAATATAATAAACAGTATTTGTCTTCAATTAATAGTCAGCATTATATTTTAAAGTACATCGGAAGTATTGTCTTTAAAAGCTAGAAGGTTGACAGGAGTGCTATCGTTTAACATTGCTGAAAGTTTTATTTTAATAATTTGAAATTTAAAAGAAATGAGTTTTAATATTGGAAAGCAAGACTAAAACTAGCATGTGAATTATGGGAAGAAAATGATTGTCAACCTAAAAAACCCCAAATAATCAACAAAACTGTAAGAACTAATAGTCCTTATACTTTTTTTTTTCATCTAGTTTGGTAACAATTCTTATGGTTTCAAAAGTTCAATAAGTATACTGAAATTCAGTAAGTTATAAAAATCAAACAAATACAAAGCCTCATGGCATTTTCAGCCTATATATGACTGCTAATTAGCTAGTAAGCATCTTTTGAGAAATACATTTTAAATTTTAAGAATGCAGTTGCCATTTTTACTGAAATGGGGAGGCCTAAAGAGGAATAGGTTTGAACTGGGGAGAAGCAAGATATCCATCTGAGCATGCTGAGTTAGAGACACCTATGAGAGTCAAATGCAGTTGAATTGATCCTATGTCAGTCTAAAATTCAGTGGGCTGAAGATACATGTAGCAAGTTGTTGGTATGTGGATAATATATAAAGCCATAAAACTTGAATTAACCTCAGGAGTAAGGGTAGTGAAAAAAGAAAAAAGAATTAAATTATTTAAAAGTTAAAAATTGGTGAAATAGGCTACATTTAGAAGTGAATCAGGGGTGAGCACTCTTCTAGGGGGCAAGTAAAATATATGCTCCAAGAGCAAGGGAGTGAGCTATCACACCATGCTGTCCACTACTCAGGTAAGATGAGAACACAGAATTGGCCATTGGACTTGACAATGGGGTCAGGGGGACTATTCACAATCTTGACAAGAGGTATTTTCATGAAGTGATATGAATGTCAAGTCTGATTAGAATGGGTTCAAGAAAGAATAGAAGAGGAGGAATTAGATGGTGAGCGCAAAAACATTTCCTGAGTTTTGCATAAGGGGAAACAGAAAAATAGGAGAGGAATTAAATATAAGAGTGCAATCAAGAGGTTTTACATTTTTTAAAAGATGGAAGAAAACATCATTTTTGTATGTGGCTGGGAATAATTCAGGAGAAAGTCGGAAATTGAGAGAGAGATAGGGTTGCTGGAACTAAATCATTGAATGAGCAAGAAATTTTAGATCTAATTAGCATGTAAGTGGAGTAATTTACATTGGGGTAGAGAAAGTGAGTGTACAAATACAGATGCAAATATGTTGGTGAACGTGATAGTTGGAATGCAGAGAAATTTTCTTTATCTTCTTCTATAATGATTATAATTCTGTCTTTTTTGTACTTCATTTGTCTAGTTTGGTAATAAATCATAAGAGCTTCATAATATAAATTGAAGGACCATTTATGTTTTAGAAATCTTAAGTAATTTCTGCAGAGTCTGTCATTTAAAGACTGTAGTATATTTCATTGTGAAACTAGTTCACTTGGGAATGCAGTTTTGAACATTTTTGTACTACGCTTGTTTTCACTTTAATATCTTTATATTTGCTGCTTTCTCTGCTTGGATCATCTTTCTCCTGGATGAACACATGCCTGGCTCCTTGTTACTACTTATATCTCTAATTAAATCACTTCATCTGGTAAAGCTTAGCTCCCCTGCCGAAAAGAGCCCATATCCCCCAATTATTTTTATTTATATTGTCCTTATTTCTTTTTTAATAGAATTTATCACTCTCTGCAGTGATCTCATATACAGTTTAGTTATTTATTTTCTGTCTCTCTCCACTAGACTATAAGTTCCAAGAGGTTAGCAATATTGTTGTTCTCAATTCACCACTGTGTGGCCAACGTATTGGTATTTGCTGTATTCCAAAAAATATTTGTTGAATGAATAAATGCATGAATTATTAGGGAATGGTGGAGTAAAGGCATTAAAATATTAAACCACATCATATATTTAATCATTTTTAGGAATTCCTAAACATATGAAAAACTAAAGTTACCATCATCCTGGAAGAATTGTATAGGAAAATGTTGGAGACCCACTGAAAGGTAGGAATTTTTGTATTTTGCTTTCAATTTTTCACTTTGATTAGAACTGAGTTTTATAAAGAGAAGCCTTTTGGTTAATATTCACTGAATGAATTAATGAATTAATTGCTGAATTAATGAAATATGCTAAAACCGAGAAATTCTTTAGGTTTGTTACCTTATTTTTCCAAACCAGTATTTTGTTATGGGCACTACTTAAAAAAAAATTCAAATGTGTGACTGAATATGCCTGATTTTTTAAATGTAACTTTAGGACTTGAAGACATTAGCATCCCCTTCTAAGTTCTAACTAGATAGTTGAGGAGCATTTAATTAGCTTTATAGCAATCTGATTATAAAGTAACACCAGTGTGAAGAAACAAATCATGTTATTGTCTGAAATACTGCATGAGGCTCAAGGACAGAAACGCTATTTATTATACAAAAAAAATTACATTGCCAATTTAGTACAGGAGAACTATATAAAACTGGAGATATTATAGAGAAAAGTGCTTAGACACTATCACCATGTCCAGGTGAATTTTGCTTATATATCAGTATCCTACTGAAGTTCTTAAAGCATAAAGCAGTTATGAATACTGGCAGGTGTTCATAGGCATGTTTTATTATGAGTAGTATAGGAAAAAACTGGACATGGCCTCAATTCACCAAATCCTGTACAGAAAACTATTCGGAGGGTCTTGAAGTAGTCAAGTCTAGCCCCTTAGTCTAGTTATGATGCTATGGTTGCATTTTGATATTTAGGTGGGTAATTTATACATTTCTTAACAGAACAAATTTGAAGATTAGTGTATCAACTTTATAAAAACGTGGAACTCATTCACTCTCTGTCTCCTTCAATAATTCATCAATTAATTCATTTAAATTACAAAATGCATACTGTGAGTCAGACTGCCCTAAGCATTTAAGACAAATGAGTAAGCTGGCATGGAACCTGCCCTCCCTGGGTGGATAAGTCTTAAGTGAATATAAGAAAGAAGAAAGCTAACATATTATAGAAGTGTTTCTTACATTTTAAGGAGCATATGAGTCACTTTGGACTCATGGTGGTCTTGGTAAAATAATTGATTAAATATGTCTGGAATGGGGACTAATATTCTGCATTTCTAACAAGCTCCCAGGTGATACTGATGATTCTTGGAACACACCACAGATAACAAGGCCATATAGAACAGAAAAAAGGAGGCCTGTGGATTTCCAAACTGAACTACTCAGTTGTTTGAATGTACGCGATAAAGTTTGGCTTTGTGTCCCTTTCCAAATCTCATTTTGAGTTGTAATCCCCATGTGTCCAGGAAAGGGCGTGGTGAGAGGTGATTTGATCATGGGGGAAGTTTCCCTCATGCTGTTCTCATTATAATGAGTGAGTTCTCACAAGATCTGATGGTTTAAAAATGGTGATTCCTCCCTCACTCTCTCTCCTGCTGCCATGGAAGATGTGCCTTGCTTGCTCTTTGCCATTTACCATGATTTTAAGTTTCCTGAGGCTTCCGCAGTCATGCAGAACTGTGAGTCAATTAAACCTTTTTTCTTTATAAATTGCCCAGTCTCAGGTAGTTCTTTATAGCAGTATGAACACTGATTAATACAGAAAATTGGTACTGGGATAGTGGGGTACTACTATAAAGATAACCGAAAAATGTAGACGCAACCAGGGACCTGGGTAAAGGGCAGAGGTTGGAATAGTTTGAAGAGTTCAGAAGAAGATAGGATGATGTAGGAAAGTTTTGAACTTCCTAAAGACTTGTTGAATGGTTTTGACCAAAATTCTGTTCGTGATATGGACAATAAGTCCAGGCTGAAGTGGCCTCAGATGGAGTTGAGGAACTTATTGGGAACTGTAGTAAAGGTCACTCTTGTAGTAAAGGTCATACTTTAGCAAAGAGACTAAAGGGCAGCATTTTGCCCTTGCCATAGAGATCTGTGGAACTTTGAACTTGAGAGTTCAAATGATTTAGGGTGTCTGGTGAAGAAAATTTCTAAGCAGCAAAGCATTCAAGGTTTGACCTGGCTGTTTCTAAAAGCATATAGTCATATGCATTCATAGAGAGATGATCTGAAATTGGAACTCATGTTTAAAAGGGAAGCAGAATGTAAAAGTTTGGAAAATTTGCAGCCTGACCATGTGGTAGAAAAGAAAACCCCATTTTCTGGGGAGAAATTCAAGCCGGCTGCAGAAATTTGCATAAGTAACAAGGAGCCAAATGTTAATAGCCAAGACAATGGGGAGAATGTCTCTAGGGCATTTCAGAGATCATCATGGCAGCCCCTTGCATCACAGGCCCAGAGGTCTAGGAGGGAAAAATGGTTTCGTGGGCCAGGCACAGGGTCCTGCTGTTCTGTGCAGCTTTGGAACATGGTGCCCTGTATCCCAGCCACTCCAGCTCCAACTGTGGCTAAGAGGAGACATTGTACAGCTTGGGCCATTGTTTCAGAGGTTGCAAGCCCCAAGCCTTGGTGGCTTCCACATGGTGTTGGGTCTGTGGGTATGCAGAAGACAAGAATTAGGCTTTGGGAGTCTCCACCTAGATTTCAGAGGGTATATGGAAATGCCTGAATGTGTAGGCAGAAGTTTTCTGCAGGGGTGGAGCCCTCATAAAGAACCTATACTAGGGCAATGCAGAGGGAAAATGTGGGATTGGAGATACAGAGTCTCCTCTGGGGCACTGCCTAGTGGAGCTGTGAGAAGAGGGCCACTGTCCTGCAGACCCCAGAATAGTAGATCCACTGACAGCTTGTTCCATGTGCCTGGAAAAGCCTAGGCATGCAATGCTAGCCTGTGAAAGCAGCCACAGGGGCTGTATGTTGCAGACCTACATAGGCAGAGCTGTCCAAACCATGGGAGCCCACCTCTTGCATCAGTGTGCCCTGGATGTGAGACACAGGGTCAAAGGAGATTATTTTGGAGCTTTAAGATTTAATGTATGCTCTGCCAGGTTTTGGACTTGCATGGGGCCTATGGGCCCTTTATTTTGACCAATTTCTCCAATTTGGAGTGGCAGCATTTATCCAATACCTGTACCCCCATTATACCTAACTTACTTTTGATTTTACAGGCTCATAGATGGAAAGGACTTGCCTTGTCTCAGATAAGACTTTGGACTTGGACTTTAGAGTTAATGCTGGAATGAGTTAAGACTTTGGGGGACTGTTGGGAAGGCATGGTTCTGTTTTGAAATGTGAGAAGGATATGAGATTTGGAGTAAAAATGTTCCAGGGGTGGACCAGTATGTTTTGGCTCTGTGTCCCCACCTAAATCTCATCTCGAATTGTAATCCCCATGTGTCAAGGAAGAGACCTGGTGGGAGGTGATTGGATCATGGAGGTGGTTTTTCCCATGTTGGTCTCATGATAGTGAGTGAGTTCTCAGAAGATCTGATGGTTTACAAGTGTTTGGTGGTTCTCTCCTTGCTCTCTCTCTCTCCTGCCACCATGGAAGGCATGCCTTTCTTCCCCTTTACATTCCACTATGATTAAACCCTTTTTTCTTTATAAATTACCCAGTCTCAGGTAGTTCTTTATAGAGGTGTAAAGATGGACTAAAACAGTATGTAAGGGACAAGAGCAAGACATATTCACACTAACATGCTGAAAAAGCTTTATGTGCACATGTGAGGACATCCTAACCTGCACCTACAATCCCTGTTTTTACCAAATGCAAATACCCTTCTGGCTACCCTTCACACCTGCACCCCTACCCTCCCTTGAGGGGACTGACCTGGGAACAAAACCTGCTTAGGCTCTTGGAGACATACGTGAGATCATTTTGCAAAATAATTCTAGATGCTTCAAGATAATGACCCCAGTGTGTGGAAGCATGAGATAACAGATCCAAATAAAATGGAATTTACAGATATAAAGCTGGAATCAGAATGTAAATGAGCCCAAGTCCTTGTGTGTACACACTTGAGTGGAATATATGAGTTGGGTGCAAAGCCCCCTGAACAAGAATAGAGTTAGAAGGGTAAAGAGTAGGGCTCTTATATATTTCCCACTCTAAGGTATATCTGTGTTCCAAAGATTATTGGTATATGACAGAAAGAAGGTCCAAAGATCAAAATAAGGGATAAACCATTAGTAAATCTGTAGTTTTTATTATTTAACTTTAGAATTATTGCTCTCATCACTTTTCCTCTTTTTAGTTAATAGCTACCCATTCTAATAGAAGACAGGCACATACACTGAATGATCTCCTGAGTCTATTGCAATAGAACGATTATCCTTCTTTATTACAACTTCCTGCTCTCATTTCCCCTGCTATCCTAAAAAAAAAGGTAAGTAAAGCAAAGATACAAAATTAGGTTATAAACCAGATCATATATGACAACAGAACTCTAATCCAAATCCTCTGTAGCAACCAGCTGATGAATCAAAACCACAACTTCTGTAGCAATCATACCAGAATACTCAAAACTTGGCTAATGACTACCAACTTCTCGGTTTCTTATTCACTCAACCAGAGAAAGACAAGCATGTTCCTGAAAGCAATCATATAAGATATCCTACTTCTAATTAGTCCACCTGTAGCTTCTCCATCCCAACAACCTCTATTACAGTATACCTGAATCCTCCCTCCACATTTTTTTTACTACAAAGCTTTTTCACTCTTTTGCCTGCCTTTGAATCTCTGTCAAATTGAAATCATGGTGACTCCATTACTATAGAAAGCTCTAAAACATATAGCCTCTGTTTGTTCCCACTTGGGTGGTCTTCCTGTATTTTTGCAGTTTTCCTGGAGGATCCACCAAGATATAACCTGAACTGTTCATCACTATGGGGCCCACACTTTGGTGTAAAATTACCCATGGAGTGCCCTGAATCTTGTTGATCACAATGAGTGGAGGCTGTGCTGACATAGTAAACCAGCACCTGGTCTGAACTCTGCTGTCTTTTTGTTGAGCTCCACAGCTATTTATTCTGCTTGGCACCTAGGTTTTGTTATTGCTTCCCAGATTTTGGCATTCTTGTTAGAATCAGGCCATTCATTTTCATCCTGTTCTCCTCCCTTTTGTGCTTCTGTTTTGTGCTATCTAAAATTGTTGTTAGTCAAAGGGAGAATCACAGATTAGAACACAACCATGCCTTATAACCCTGTTACATAAGTCAGCCAGACAAACAGGTGAGTGTTGTTCTCACTGGACAGGCATCATTTTGGACAAACTTTGCTCTGGGTCACCAGTAATATCAGACAAAGCTCTTTTTCCATCTAGATTTTCGGTCCTGATGTTTTGGCTTTGACACAGAAAGAACAATATTTCTGGTTTTCTTTCTGATGTGGAGTGAAGATTGTCTAGTCTGAATTTAAAAATGGCCAACTATTAGATTTGGTGCCTGAGACAGGAAATGGACAAGCATCACTTTTTGACCAGCTATTGCCAAATCTTATGAGACCATCTAAGCCTAAATCCTGTCATCCTCCAGCAGACATTCCTGCCTCTTATATATATTCTCATTACAATTTTAATTCTTATGTGTGTCTCCCTGAATGGCATAACTTTTCCCAAGTTATAATCTGGGCTTTCAGTGTCCATGCTGGGGAATATTTAACTGGAATAACATTATTTATTTGAGAAACACCTTAGAAAACAAAGAGAACATGAGCGGCATTTTTTTTATTGGTATATAGAGACCACCACATAAAGTTCTGATTCAAAGATTTCTTCACTAAAAGGTTCTTTGGCCAAATCCAATGGGCAATTTGACAAACTTAGGCAGTACAAACTACAGACAGCCTCCAAATTACGATGGTTTCAACTTAAAATTTTCTGATGTTAGGATGGTATGAAAGTGATTAAGCATTCAGTAGAAAATAAACTTTAAATTTTGAATTTTGATATTTTCCTGTGCTAGCAATATGTAGCACAATACTCTTACATGAGATATCTAGTACTTTATTATAAAGTAAACTTAGTGTTAGATGATATTGCCCAACTGTGGGCTAATATAATTGTTCTGAGCACATTTAAGGTAGGCTAGACCTAAATGTGGTAGGTTAGGTGTACTAAGTGCTTTCCGGATTTACAATATTTTAAACTCAGGATGGGTTTATCAGGATGTAACCGCATCGTAAAGCAAGCAGCACTTGTAGATTTATTTCTCCAGTAAATCTTCAGACTTCTTATTCTTCATTTGATTCCTTGTGTCTGACGCTCTTCTTCCCCTTGTCCTTCTAATTTCTCTCCATCTATACCTCCACTGACTCCTTTCCCTTCTTGTCCAGACCCTTTACCTTTTCCCAACACCTCTTCTAAGACTCAAGAATACCAGTTGCCTCTAAAGATCCATCTTTCCCATGAGTTAAGTTTATAGGCAGCTGTAGAATTTAAGCCTTACCCATGCTACATAAAAAGCTGTATATAAATTCAAAAATTTTCCCTAAACTCAAAGGAAACCATAAATTACTTGTATAAGAACTTAAATGTTTTTTTTATCCATATGACCCAGAGTTGCCTGACCTGTATCAACTTATACACATACTGATCAGAAGGTCAGATGTGGAATCTTGGATGGCTACAGGTGATTGAACTAACCTAGAGATATTTCTTTTCTACAATAAACCCAAAGGTTTTTTTAAAGGTCCAAAAGCAGGAGAACATTTTCTAAAAGCCATAATTGAAACATTTCCAATAAAAATAAATCAGGCCATAATTGCATCATGTAACTAGAGAAAAGATGAAATATGAATGGAAAGTAACCCTTTTACCTGAATTACAAGTGTTTTAACAGTTTGTAGAACATTTTGCAATTGTTCTTGAACACTATGACACAGAAGTCAAAATAAACTTCTGACTCTGTAGATTGAAGAGCTGGTGGCACATTTCCCAACAGATCACCATTGACAAAGACACTTATGGCTATATATAGATCTCTCTCTCGCTCTCTCTTTATATATACACACACATATATACACACATATGTATGTATATACAAGATACAGATATCTCTATATACAGATCTATCTATAGCAATATCTATATAGGTAGATAGGTAGGTAGATACATATGACATAATTCTACCTCTCTCTCTATATATATATGTACACACACAGACATACAAGATACAGATATCTCTATATACAGATTTATCTATCTGTAACAATATCTATGTAGGTAAATAGATAGAGATATATATGATATAATTCTTTCTGTATATATGTATTTTTACAGACAGGGTTTTGCTTTGTCACCCAGTCTGTAGTGTAGTGGCACAATCATGGCTCACTGCAGCCTCGAACTCCTGGCCTCAAGGGATCCTCCTTCCTCAGTCTTCTGAGTAGCTGTGTCTACAGGCATGTGCCAGCATGCCTGGCTAATTTAAAAAAATCATAGAGACAGGATCTTACTATGTTACCCAGGCTGGCCTCAAACTTCTGACCTCAAGTGATCCTCCTACCTGAGTCTCCTAAAGTGCTGGGATTACAGGCATGAGCTACCATGCTCAGTTACTTGTAGATATTTTAAATAGAAGAGATAGTTTAAGCAAAATAGTTTTCAATCTTACAAAATATACACCAAGACAAAAGACATATCTCAACTCAGATCAAAGGGAGTACTCCAGGGAACGAAAAAAGCACCCAGTATCATGCCTTAACTTTAAAAAGTCAAGGTGAATTATCTATTAATATAGGTGGTCAACCTCATCAATTCCTGGTAGCTATGGGCACTGTTCTTCCTTCATTAAACTTTCTTGTCTTTGTTCAGCTTCTTCCTTGGAGTAAACATAGCACACAGGTACTAGGTATTTATAATAACCCACAGATATTTCCCATCTTCTGGCCCTTATACATAACCCATAGACCTTCAATTAAGCAACACTACTTTTTGCTCTGTGACACCACCCTGAAAATTTAAAAGAAAGATATTTACTTTGCAAATGGAATTATAATATTAAGTGTACAGAGGGACTATTTCTTGAGATCCCAGAGAACTCCAATATTCAGAATCATAGTGTGTCTGCCCTGGATATACCTTTGCTATCTCCATTATATTTGTTGTATACCCCAGTTAAAGATCTTGACACCATACTTGACGCTTTATGGATGAAAATTTCTATTGAAGTAGGAAAAATAATTAGTGAAGAACCTATTAAAGTTCAGAAAGGTCCTACCAAACTGTCTACTTCCACAATACCCCTTGAAGCCAGTTAAAGTAGACTCAAAGCTAGAGTTGAAGATGTTCTATCTAAAAGCCATTTCATAGTCTGCAGTAGTCCTTATAACTCTTCCATCAGCGAATAAACCAAATGAACAATGATGTCAATTCGTTCATGAAATCAAGCTATTTCACAAAATTCTTTCTTTCTTCCCAGTGGTACCTAACCCACATACAATCCTGGCATCAATTCCTAAAGCACCCTCTTTCACCATAATGGTCTTCTTTTCTGTCCATTTCAGTATTCCCCTAGCTCAGGACAATCAATACCATTTTGCCTAAACTTATGGAGGACAATGATATTTGTGGAAAGTTATGCTCCAGGTGTTTACTGAAGCTCTCTTCTATTTATCCTAGGTCTTCATTCAAAACTAAAAAGACATAAATTTTCTGTGTGACTCAGTTCTCAAACAATACATAGATGATTTATTTAAAGAAAAAATACTTTGTTCAGAGAACAAGGAAGCGTGTAAAAAAAAGATTCTATTTACTTGATCTGGTCTTAGCAGAAAATGGACATAAAGTTTCAAAAGATGAACTACCAATCTGCCAAAGCACAGTCCATTATTTATGGTGTGACCTATTTCAAGAGGGAGAACTTCTCTTCAAATGGACTAAAGAGCATCCAAACTTATCATAGACTCTTAATAAAATGACAGTTGAGCAGATTTCTGAGCGTATTTGGATACTGCAGGAAATGGGTGTCAAATTTTTCTGAGATTGCAACACCTGTTTATAAATTGACTAAACTGTCAATGAAAGAAATTCCTTTCTCCAGGAGCTCAAACATGAACAAGTCTTCCCTACCTGCAAAAAGCCCTCTGTTTATATACATGCAATCTGGACAAGTCTTTGGGATCTTAACTCAACCTTGTGGGAATCATTTAAAAAACCCCATCATTTAGAATAGTTTCACCCTTGACCTGGTTGCAAAGTCTTACCTCCCTTGCCTTGGAGCAATAGCTGTCACTTCAAACTTGTTAATGCTTTGCTGAACTAATTCTAGCAACCCATTTGACCTCATAGTTTCTCACACAGTAAAGCATCACTATTGATTAAGAACACACACCCTCAGTCATCCAATTAGCCTCTTGAAATTCTGTTACTCTCTACTTCTTGCATTACTATTCACTGATGCAACACCCTGAATCCTGACACTACTCTTGTGTCCCTACCAGTAAAAAAGATCCTCGTGATTGTATCATCTCAGAAAGAAAACTTCTCTACCTTGCTTACACTTATTAGAATCTCTCATTAATGACTGAGACCTATTATTTGTTTATGAATCATATCTCAAAGCTGAAAATGGAGGTTATCAATGAGGATATGGTCTCATTAAATTAAGCTCATCTTATTGAAATTGTGCTCTACCTAGGGTAAAATCAACCTAGATTGCTAAACTTATTGCACTTACTAAAACTTACTATGCCAAAGCACATAAACATTTATACAGATAGCAAGCATGTTTTTGGAGTAATACATGACTTTCTGATGTTTTGGAAACAAAAGAGGATCTTTACATCCACTGAAACACCTACCAAAATTGACAAGTTGGGGGACTTTTAAATGAACTCTTACTTCCTAGGAAGCTGCCTATTAAAATATGGATGGTAAAAGAAAAGTCTCTGGAAGTTGGTTATGCCAAACAGCAACTTTAATCAAGACTGTAGTCCTATATAGAGTCTTAAAGCATAAGCCTCTGGAAGGGTTCAAAGAGACTAGTAAGCAATATCTTTGTGTAGCTCCTTATTTTGTAAAGCAAGAGTGGAAAAAATCTGGTTCTACCCTTCATTCAAATAATCTCTGATGATCACAAGGTCACTAGTTGGTAGCATCAAATTATTTCAAATAGATATTAGCTATTTTCTCATAAAACTACTAATCATGCTATAGACAAATGGCTTATTATCTTAAATCAGTATTAGTTGGAAAACTTAAAAAACAGGAGAGCTTGCTTTCCAATCATGTCATGTCAAAAATATCATGCTAGAAAAACTGAAGATAAAGCATGGACATGAATCAAAGCGTAAAGGGTCCTTTGGCCACCTCAGATGGCTTTTTTCCCCCCAGCTTTCATTCTCCATGAGATCTGAATATGTTCTCATTATCAAATGTCAATTTTTAGGATGTGTTAAACCCTTTCTTTGCTCAAAAGGTACACATTTTACGTTCTCTAAAATGCTGTTTGATCTTGTGTGTCCAACCTAGGTTTATCAATTTCTATATTCAATGACTGAGGCATCAATTTATGGGAAACATTATAAAAGAACTCTGTAAGGTGTTACTCCTTACTCAACAACTACACTACTCTTACTACTCACAATCTTCTGAAAAGATGAAAAGAACTAATGTCATCTGTCAAGTACACTTAGAAAATCTTTCCAGAACCCTTGAGTTTCTTTGACCAAATGTACTCCCATTACCCCTTATATCCACATGGTTCACTCCCTTGGGAACACATCAGTTGTCTGCCTATGAACTGGTCATTGAAAGGCCTTTGCATTTAGTGATTTCACTTCTGATACTAGACTCTGCTGTACACAGACATAGCAAAATATTTCAAGGGGCTCAGGCACTATACCCAATCTTATTATCAACAGGTTAAGGCTGCCTCCCCACAACATCTTTATGAATTTTACTGCTTAACAATTTTCAACCAGGAGATTTTTGTCTATTGGAGAAACTATCATGGAAAAACTCTCTTGAACATTCATAGGAAATAAACTTATTAAGTACTATTAATAACAAATATAGAAGTGAAACTCTAGAAGGTCAATCCCTAGGTACATATTTCACAACTGAAAAAAACACTACAGATTTCCTCACAATCAGGAGTCTACTCTAATAATGGAATCCAATGAAGGATCTTCAGATCTTCAGAAGGAGTGCTGACTTAAGAACAATGGAGGAAGGCAATGACTTTAGAAAGCAGGCAGCTTCTGCCCAAGACATCAGACCAAGATTCCTGTCTAATTCCTGTTTTGTTTTCATCTGTTTGCTTATAGTAATATCTCTTCTCATTTTCCTTTCTTGTTGTTGACTCTAATCTTTTTCTCTTTTCTTTCCTTTTTATTATAATTATTAGTTCAGAACATACTCATTCTAATGCCCTTCTTAGGTTTCCAAACTGTTTTCATTGCCTTCAGTCTCACCAACTGCTGCACATGCCATCCATCACTGGATCACCATGATAAAAATCTCTGAGAAATTCTGGTCTCATAAAATGAAACTATGGGAAATAACACCTGACAGTGTTTCCACTTGAACCTACATGGAAAATGACCTTAAGCAAACAACCTTAAGCACAATGACCTTAAGTAAATAAAACTGTTACTTTGCTAGTGTTTCTCCCTTTCAGAAAAAGGTCAAATTATTTAAATCTATTGATTGGACCCTAGGTAAGTCCAAATTTGAATTCAACAACCTTTATAAGGCAATAAGCTAAATACCTGACACCTGAAAAATATTAATAGCACTCCAAATCCAGCTACTGTAAGGCCTTGGTTCTTACCTTGTGTTACAAACAACTCCTTAAAAAAAAAAAATCTTCACGTACTCCTGCTGGATACTACTTCCTTGAGGGCCTGGATGTCTGGTACTCCTTGCTTCATACCAGCACCTCATGCATCTTAGGAATAATATGCTGAGGTTTGTCTGTGCACAGAGAACCTAGTTCTATACTATGTGTGAGCTTCAAAAAGAGATTATCTTCAATTAGTGAGGTGGTTCTCCTGGGAGAATGACTGACTCACTGTATATGCAAGCAATCAGAGTAGTGCTACCAATGGTAGCAATCGTACTAAGAGAAAAGACAGTAAGAAATGTATCACTAACTAACAGATTTCATTGATGTTACGCCCCTTGCCCTAAATACAGATTAGTCTTGTGGGCATGAGTAGTGATAGACAATTGCATTGCTTTAGATTTCTTGTTGGCTAATCATTTTGGTGTTTCTGCCATTGCTGATATTTCTTGCTGAACTTGGATCAATGAAACTGCTAAGATAGAACAGCTATTTATATATTGCCTTATGAATACAGCTACATGGCTTTCTAAGGTTGGTCCTCATGACTTATAAGATTACTTCTCTTGGCCTGAGTTGAGCAATTGGGGTTCTTTTCTCCAAAGATCTTACAGGGACTTTTACTTGTTTTTGTTTTGGTCATAGTGGTTGTGATGCTGGCTTGTTACATTATAGTCAGAGTCTTAAGTGATTCTGAGGAGTAACTTTCTTGGCAATTGCTTGCCACAATGATGCAACAACAAAATGGTCAAGAGGACCTCATGATACAATTAACTATGAAGAAAAGCAGACAATGTTTAAGCAATGAAGATCTGGATTGTTAGCTTTCTCTGAATTTGTCAACCTCACTCAACTGATAGAATGACCAAAAGAGGGGCTGTGAGACTGAACATACCAATAGACGATGGCCAGACCTCCTTATGTAAACTAGGACCCTCACCCGCAAACCCCTATAGCATCCAATCTAGTAAGCCAGACTATACCTTTGCCACAGTTGGCCCAGAATGGTCAGAACTTAGTCAATGATTGCCAGCTTCTCTATTTTTGACCCTGCTTCCAACTCGAAATCAAGTAAAGTCACATATGTTCTGAAATCTATCACATAAGATGTTCCACTACTAGTTAGCCCAACTTCAACTTCTCCAAGCATATCTGAAGCCCTCCCCCTGCCTTTTCAAAAAACTAAACTATAAAGATTTTCCACTCCCCTGCCTGCCTTGAGTTTCTGCCAAATGCAACTGGTGGTAGCTGACTCCTTTGCCCTAGAAAGCTCTGATATGTGTCATCTGTTTGTTCCCATTGGGGTGGTCTTTGTTAATTCTTCAGCTCTTAGCGATGATCTATGTTACCTGACTCAAATATTTTGTGTTATTTCTTAAGACAGTGATTGCCAAAACATTACTGTACATCAGAATCACCTGGAAGACTTGTGAAAACAGATTGCTGGGCCTCACCCCTAGAGTTTATAATTCAGCAGGTTTTGAGTGGGGCCAAGGATTTGCATTTCTAACAAGTTCCCAGATGATGCTAATGCACTGGTCAGGTGACAACATTTTGAGAAATGTTGCTTTAAGCCACTAACATGATTTAATGACAACAGCAATAATACCTGGATTTATGTAGTATGCTTGCTCAGGATGAGACCGTTGCGTAAAATCTGTGGGCTTAAAGTCATATTTTAAAACATGACCTTCCTTGGAAACATACACCTTGAGTTGGAGTTATAAGGTTACAGGAGGAAGAGAAATGAATTTGATCAGAGTTGGAGGGAAATGTCTTCACTTTCCTCGTAACTATGATTTGTTTCGTCCTTTCAGGGTAATTAGCCATACTTCAGTAAAGAGAACTAGGGGACTTTGTACTTATTCATTCATGATGTAGGGATGAAAAGACAACCTCTTACTGCACCAAAAAGATGAAAAGAAAATTATTGGCATTAAATTAGTTACAATCACTTTTCATCAGAGAAAGATTCATAATTTGGTGATAACATCTGGCTATTAACTGATTACTTCCTTAGAATATCCCACTGTCATTTGAGTGGAAATAGTGATGCAGAAAGCTAAAAGACAGGGGAGGATATAGATTCAGTTTTTGCCAAGGGGGCAAGGAACACACAAAACTACTCAAGTGACATTAATAAAAGATTGGCAGGGAAGTCCCCATTTGGAAGCCCATGGCCTTAATGCTGCATGGATCTTGGCTGGCCTTGGTGTGACACCCTGCTTCTTCCCACTGCCATCAATGTTACTGCTTCATTCTCTCCTACCATCCTATGCTCCTCACAACCTAAGTGTATCAGCTGTCCCCAAAAACCAGATGCTTCCTGCTTTCAACTTTATCTTGAATTTTTTTTGAATTGTCTGAATTTTCAAGAAACAGAAGATAAGTCTCAACATAAACTGAACAATTACGTGTTTCCATGTAATCTGTCTTTCTCAGTTAAGATTTTCTCACTATAAAAAGAAGAATCAAGCACTTCCTTCTTTGTGCATCTACACTAGAGGGCATTTCTCCCTAGTGCGCTGAGAAATCAGTTTTTGCAATAACCAGTTTTGGTCTTTGCTTTTTAAAACATGAAAAACAGAACAGACTAAAAATACCATGCGCAGTAATGATGAAGGGGTGAAAACAAATCTGAAGAGGACTGTTTAAAGAACTGGATTGTTTAGCTAAGTAACAGCAGATTCAGGATTGCATAAGAGGGTCTACCTTGTGGTCAAACATGACCGCCTAATAATTTTTTATGAATGACATCTGGGAGAATGAAGAATGAAACCAATTACTATTTCTAATGGAAAATTTGATCTAGTCCATGACTCTGAGGCACCAAATGCCTTCAGGAAGCTTTCTTCTCAGCTGGAACCTAATTTTACTGGACCCATTTTACTCTGTATGATAATGCAGATGTCTTTTGTGGCTTCTTTGAGGTCAAAAAGGCATCACTGTGTGCTGTTTAAGAGTAAGTTTCTTTCTAAATAAGATCTGACTGGGTCATTACCCAGAAGCAATAATTGGGCCATCAGGGACAAGATGAGCTCAAAATGAAAGAATAATTCACTGGCTAAAGATGATAAGCCACTAAGGCAAGGCGAAAATCAGCAAAAACCACAGATCGTGTCATCAGAATTATTTAATTCTTTCTCCTGCTTATTTAAATGGAAGAAGGAATTAGACATTTATTATTTGTTTAATAAATATTTTAAGGTGGCACTTTTAACCAAAAGTGTTTGTTGCATCCCTCAAAAAAGTGAAGATGAAAAAATTTTAATTATTGTGAACCAGTAAATAGTTAAGGAAAAAATACTATGTATATTTAGAAAGAAAACAGAATGTTATTTATAAAAATACTGTCTAATCATGGCTATGAAGGCATTAGTCTACTTTTAATAAATTTTTAAAATAAAAGTATTTTAAAATGAATAATTTTAAAATGCTTTGGCATAATGGAACACGACCATGAACAATGATTTTTATACATGTAATGGTAATAAAGTAAATGTTTTATAAGTAGATACTTAATATAAATAATATAGAAACACTTTTCATTAGAAACAGATATCTATTGTCATGTAATTTGCATTGTTTTTATTTTGTTACAAATCTGAAAATAGGGGATCAATGTGTTTATGCAGTTCAGTTGTTTAGCTGCCAAAAATAAAATAATAAAACTTTTAATTGCAACCCTCTAAGGCAGCGGTCCCCAAACTTTTTGGCACCAGGAACTGCTTTCATGGAAGGCAATTTTTCCACTGACTATCGGTGGGGAGATGGTTTCCAGATGATTCAAGTGCATTACATTTATTGTGCACTTTATTTCTATTATTACATTGTAATATATAATGAAATAATTATACAACTCACCATAATGTAGAATCAGTGGGATCCCTGAGCTTGTTTTCCTGTTTCATCTGGAGATGATAGGAGACAGTGACAGATCATCTGGCATTAGATTCTCATAAGGAGCTCACAGCCTAGATCCCTCGCATGCACAGTTCACAATAGAGTTAGTGCTTCTGTGAGAATCTAATGCTGCACCTGATCTGCCAGCAGATGGAGCTTGGGCAGTAATGCAAGCAATGGGGAGCAGCTGTAAATATGAATGAAGCTTCACTTGCGCACCTGCCACTCACCTCCTGCTGTGTGGCCCGGAAAGGGTCAGTGGCCTGTAGGTTGGTGACCCTGTTCCAAGGGATCTGTTCTTTTTCTTTCTTGGCTTTCTTCAACACAAAAGTACTTCTTATGTGTAGAAAACAATTAAAATAGCAGTTCTATTCTTGTGTATTTTTATATTTATTTTATTTGGAGATTTATTAAAAGTATATTATTGTACTTAGTCTATATCTAGCTTCCTACTGACAGAACAATATTAAATATTGCACTAATGGGAAAAGTGTTTTCTCATCTCATTGTTAAAAGGTATGCTTTCCTTATTTGTGGGTCCCAGTGAGTAAATGTGATTCCTGCAAGATACACCTATGGAATAATCCACTACTGGATATCTACCCACAGGAAAAGAAATCATTATATCAAAGATATATCTGCACTTGTATGTTGATCATAGCACTATTAAAAATAGCAAAGATATGGAACCAACCTGTGTCTATCAATGGATGACTGGATAAAGAAAATGTAGAATATATATATACATGATTGAATACTATTCAACCATAAAAAAAGAGTAAAATTATGTCTTTTATAGCAGCATGGATGGAGCTGGAGGCCATTATCTTAAGTGAAACAAACCAGATACTGAAAGACAAATATCACGTGTTCTCACTTCTAAGTGAGAGCTAAATAACATATATACCATAGATGTAGAGTGGGGAATGATAGACAAGAGATATTCAGAAGGGTGGGGTGGGAGGGGGGAATTACTTAAGGGATACAATGTACATTACCCCAGTGATGGATACACTAAAAGCCCTGACTTCACCACTATGCCATGTATCCGTGTGAGACAATTATACTCGTATCCCATAAATTTATACAAAAAATACCTTTTGATTTTATGTGTTCATGCATATTCAGGAGACACACAAATTTCTAAACAATTTGTAGCCTCTCTCTTAACTTAAAAACTGGTTTTGTGCAATCTAGAGTAGTTGTGTATAATGTACAGCAAATTTATGATTAGATCCCATAAAAGCCTATTTAAATACATGATTAATAAGAGAAAGTGATTCTATTGAGCGACTGTGAGAAAGGACTCAATAGTCACAGGTGTGAACACATTGTGTTGTAACCAATGGTCTGAATTTCTCCGGAACGGAGGGGATTTTCCAAGAATACAAAGGTTTTAATGTTAAAACCAGGATTTTCCCAGTCAACTTAGGAAAAGTTGATCACCCTGATACATTGTTTCTAATAGCTGCCCCAGAAAGAGCACTCCAGCTCTGAAATCCAGCTTAAGATACACTAAACAATTTCTCCCATCTCACCTAGGCGCATCATTGCAATGCAAGGCAGGAAATACACCACAGAAATATCTTAGGGAATGCACCTCGGTAGTAAAGATAGGAGATTAGATTTTATTGTAAGTGTAAAGAGAAGCCACTGGAGAGTATTAGGCTATGTGTGACAGGATCTGACTCATGTTAATAGAATCCCTCTGCCTGCAGGAAGAGGATGGATTGTATTAGGGCAAGAGTGGAAGTGAGAAGACCATTTAAAAGAAATCGTGGAAGTTCAGCAGAGGGTATTGCACAGTAGTGTGGTGGATTTGGTGAGAAGTAATTGGATTGAAATATATTTTGTATATAGAACCAACAGGATTTGCATATGGATGGGAAGCAAGGTGTGTGAAAAAGAGAAGAGCCAAGGATCATTACAAGGTTTTTGCTCTGAACAGTCGGATAATTGGTATTGCCTTTTGCTTAGTAGGCAAATGTTAAAAGAGCTGATGAGGGTGTCTTAGTCTTTGTTGTACTGCTGTAACAGAATACCAGACTAGGTAATTTATAATGACCAGAATGTATTGGCTCACAGTTCTGGAGGCTGGAAATTCTAAGATCAAGGAGCTGGCACCTGGTGAGTGCCTTTTAGCATGGTGGAAGGCAGAAGGGCAAAAAGAGAGTGAGAGAGAGAGAGGAAGGGGCCAAACTCATCCTTTTGTAACAAGCCCACTCCTATGATAATGAACCCACTCCCAGAATAAAGGCATTAATCCTTTCATGAAGATGGAACTCTCATGACCTAATCATGCATAAAGTTCTCATCTCCCAATACTATGACAGTTACATTTCAACATGAGTTTTTGAGGGAACAAACACTCAAACCATAGCAGGAGGAAATTAAGAGTTGTTTTGGATATGTGAAGTTTAATATGTTTGTTAGAAACTCAAGTAAAAGTCAGATAGGCTATTGGCTACAAAAATTTAGAGTCTATGGGAAATACCTGTGCTAAAAATGTAAATATTAATGATTATCAATGTTTGTTTTAATGGTATTGAAAATTATAGGACTGGCTGAATTTATCTGATAGAGAAGAAATAAATTGAGCACTAATCCCAAGGAACATCAACATTTAGAAGTTAGAAAAAGTAGAAAGAGTTGACAAAGAAGTCTGAAAAGGAGAAGCCAGTGGGGTAGAAGGAAAATCAGGATAACCTGATTTTACAAAGCCAAGAGAGGAAAAAGTCTCAGGAAGGAAGGAGTGATTAAGGATATCAATTGCCATTCAAATTTCAAGTAGATGAGAATTAATGATTAATTTTCACAAAAGTCTGCATATCTTGGATGTGAAGATATGCAGACTCTTGTGATAGTAGTTTCCATGCAGTTTTGGGAATGAAAGCATGACTGGCGTGAGTGTGGGAGCTCATGGAGAAAGAATAAGTGGACCCAGAGAGTATAGTCTGAGGACTGAAGTTACCATGCAAACTCATAAAAGGTGGTAACATTTAATTTAAAAAAACTTAGGAATACTTAAGTATATTGTACACTTGTGAGTTCAAAGCCTTCTTGGTAAAATCTTGTATAATTCTAATTTGTGCTTTTGCTAAAAAGGCAGGACATCTCTTCTGTGGCTGTATTGTTCCTATAGGTAGACGGTTAGCCACCATTATCTAGGTATAATGAGATGATATACCATGTTTCTTGTAGAAATAATACAAGTAAAATGAGTCAGTGGCTCTCTCTAAGAAGCTTATTCACTATGGAAACCAGATCCTTATTGTCAACAGATCATCAGCCTTGGCCATGATACATCAATTATTAGATGTAAAGTCAGCTTTCACCCTTTTGTTCAAGATGATGACATCTTGGTCTTAAATCATAATCATCATAACAATAATTACAAGGATGAGAGTAATGATGAGTAGCTAACAATAGAATTGAAAATTGGATGAAATTAATGTTGTTTTTATTTTGAATTACAACCAAATCTGCAAATAAGCAAAGCAAAGGACAGGCAAGAGTTCAAGGTTATAAGTCAATGGATGCAGCTCTAGAATGACACACTGTAGCTAATGTTTTCACAGAGGCAAGCCCAATTCCTGAAGGTCTCATGAGCCAGTGTGGAGGGAGGAACCTGGAAATTCATGAGAGCCCAGAGACCCCGGCTTGCCATTTTTCTCGAATATTACACTGGAAAACTGTCACATCAGAAATCAGATATTTACCAAATTAAAAAGTCTTAGAGGTAAAACTTGAATTAGCTTTTAGGAAAAGCAAACTGGGGCCTGTGACAAAGTTGGATTATAGTCTATCCAGGGCAAATGAACAAAACAAAAGAACAGGAGAATGAACACAAGGTTGTAGTAATAACATTGAGTAAGGTCTTAATTTGTGCCAAGAATTGTATGCTAAAACCAATGCTAATCTGCCACCTGAAAAGGGAGGAGTTTTGTTCAAAGGCAAATTCTGATTCAGTGAGTCTTCAAGATGAGGTGGATCTGTTCTGATCAGAATACAGACTTTGAGTAGTGAGGGGCTAAATGCTTAACATGGTGAATTAGAGTGACATAAGGTTAGAGCAAATTGTGGAGGATACTGAGGATCAGATCAAAGAGTTTGATTTGTAAATGTAGACAGTGGAGCAGTTATCGATGGATTTAGATGAACTGCCATGAAATAAATTATAATTTTAGGAATAATCATAAAATAGGCAGCAAAAGCTTCAGGAAGGCAGGGATGATTTTCTGAGAAGTTTAAGACTTGATAGGATTTGGAGACATATAAAATATATTTGAAGCAAAGGAGATAGTCAATAAAAAATTCCAAAGTTGTAACACAAGATGAAGCGAAAGATATTTCTGTTACAAAATTGGTAAGTGAACAGAGTTCACTTATGAATGGTGAAAAATGATACTTGAATGAAAATGCTGGCATATTACATCTAGAGATATGCTAATATCACTAATAATATTGAAAGAAAATAAAGGAAAAAAAAATCCAGCGTTTGGCTGAGAGACAATAAATATGGGCATACTAAAACAAGGTGAGAAGTTTGAGGAAAAAAATTAAATGTTAAATTTTTGAAAGGGTTGCATGAGCTGCAGAGTGAAGGAATAAAGGAATGAAAATGAGAACTTTCAGAAAATGACATGAAACTTCTAAAGCAACATGTAAACATTGCAGGGTAGAAGGTAAACAATATTCAACTGAGGTTTTACTCATAAAACGTTAGCTAGAGTGTGTCATTCATGCTACTTATATAATTATAATTCAACATGCTTCTGCATTTACTATTCTCATGACTCAGTTTACTGCTGTAACTAGACCAGCACTTTGGTGATTCTTAGAGGGGTGTGTGTGTGTGTGTGTGTGTGTGTGTGTATGTGTGTGAGATATTTCTTTTAAAATTAAATATGTCTTACTCACATTTAATTCTGAGAGGATTCTGATTATGTAGTGACTCCAGTGAGTGTTTGGATGCTAGACAGAGGCTGGATCTCATAGAATTTTTTTTTATTCCTTGTACTGAATTATCTGGTAATAGTACTGTGTCAGAAACTCCTCGTTGTCTCTCAGTATATATTCCCTTCTTTTCCCATAGCATTATATTTTTATTACATGAATGTTCATTTAAAAACTACTTTCCCCAGCTTCCTTCAGGCCTAGGCATGGTCCTACAACTAAGTAAAAGTGGTTTTAAAAATGTCTTTAAAGAAAAATACAGTTGTGCTCTCCCATTACAATTTCTTTCTATATCTACTGATTGAGACAAGAACCTGGTGGTAAACCATCTTGGACTAAATGGAAGACGACAGTGTCATGGTGGGAGAGCAAAGCAATAAGATGGTATGAACCTGGTTCCTCAACATTCTTGAGTTGCAAATTATTCACACACTCACATTCTTTAATGGAAGAGAAATACATTTATATCTTATATTTAGGGCTTTGGTACGGCAGTCAAACTTGTATACCAATGAGTACAGGTAACTTAGAGAAAGGTGTTCTCAAAAAGCTAATGCATCTCTAGACCTTCTTCTGTAAGCAGAGGGCCTCTCATCTTATTTCAGTGGTAAGTTAACCATTGGAGCATTCTTTCATATTTATCTTTGTCCCTAAACTCTCTATACCCATTCCTTCATCCATCCTTTTCAGTTCGGGAAACTGAACATTTTATTCTCCCCAAAGTCTACACTTCCACGTATACACTCAATTCCATCCCTTTTTGATTCATTAAATGACATAACCTCACCTCTTTCTATCCAGGAGATATTTAGAAAATATTGTATTAAATAGGTATACATTAATTTGTTTAAACAATTCCTCGTGGTTGAACATTTGGGCTTTTTTCCCATTTTTTTTTCCATTATAAACATTGTTAAAACATTCATCTCCATGTGCCATGCTTACTCTCTCCTTTTTCTTCTTACTGATGCTGATGTCTTACCCATAAAAAGTATTTTCCTCGACTCCCATATTCGATTAAAGCGGAATAAGATGCAAATCTGAACTAACTCCTTCATGACACCTGTCCATTTTCCTCTCCTGTTGACATCTGTCTACCTGAATTTACATAGCCATTTTTCCCTGCATATTTTGATGCTTAGTTATATATGGCCTTCAATTATTTAAAATTTTCTGATGTTGCTGGTGAGATTTACTAAACAAGGGCTAGGTTTCTTACAGGACCTCCATTTTGGTCTACAACATAACATCATGACGAGCTTCATTCCCTGTTTGGAGAACTTCAGGCGTCCCCTATGGAAGTTCTTTGTGTGTGTGAGTGTCAGAGTGTATGTGTGTCAGAGAGAGTTGGGAGAGAAAGGGGGCTAGGCAGAGAGGTTTAGACATTTTGTTCTGGTTTCTTCTGTATGTAAGACTATCACTGCACCCAATTCCTAGAATTAAGTTTCCAAAGATTACTTGTTAAATTAACTTTGGTCAGCTCAACTGACATTTGAACAAGAACATTATGTGAATGACAAAGATGATGTTCTTTTTAAAATGTCATGGGTTACAAGTAGAAAGGGTGACAGAGGACAAAAATGGAGCAGTGAACAACAAAGAAACAAGGTGATGATCTGGAAGCAGAAATGCTTCAAATGAGACAAATGGGCTGAAGTAAGCTGTTCAGAATTAAGTCTATGATAAGAGACAAAGAACCAGGTCTTTCTTTTTACATAAATCTGGTTGGCAATTGGACGTATAAAGTGTTTGAATCTTAGGTTTTATCCACCTTTGCCACATACCAAAGGAGTAATTATTTATCTTTCACAGAACACAATTTGTGAAATGAAGGTAGCATTTACTGTCCTGCCTACATCAATGTGCTTTTAAATATCCAATTATGTAACAAATGCACTTCAAAAACTACAAAATCTGCAAATCTGTAGCAGGTGGCATTTTCCAAAGATGGCTGCAGCATCTTCATCCCACATGCCCTTTGGCAATGTGACCTTGTGTCTTACTCTGTTCAGGCTGCTATAACAAACTATCATAAACTGGGACTGGGAGGAGGAGGGCTTGTAAACAACCTGTATTTATTTCTCACAGTTCTGGAGGCTGAGAAGCACAAGACCAAGGTATTGACACATTAGGTGTCTGGTGAGGGTTCACTTCCTGGTTTGTAGATAACCATCTTCTTCCTGTGCCCTCACATAATGGAAGAGTCAAGGAAGCTTTCTTAAGTCTCTAACAGTACCAATTCCACTCATGAGGGTTCCACCTCCCAAAGCCCCATCTCATAACGCCATCCTATTGGGCATTAGCATTTAACATAGGAATTCTGAGGGGACACAAGCATTCATTCTATAGCACCTTGCTAGTCACCCGTCTTGCTATATCACCCCTAGAATCTGGATGGGGCTTGTTGATACAAACAACAAAGTATGGTGGATGTGATGCTATGTGACTTTCAAGGCTAGGTCATGAAAGGCAATACAGATTCCACCTTGTTTTCCAGAATTCACTCATGAGGTCCCTGAGCTCCCATGTACTAAGTTCAACTACCCCTAGGTTGCCACACTTCGAGGAAGCACTGGCCACATGGAGAGTTGGGGTGGAAGCGCTGACTAAAAAATGCCTCTAGATGATTCCAGTTTCATCAGTCATTCTTGTCTTTTCAGCTGAGGCTCCAAACTTCATGGAGCAAAGACAAAGCACACCCACTGCACCCAGTCCAAGTTCTTGACCCATAGAACCTTACACCATAATGGAATAGCTGTTTTATGACCTACAATTTGGGATGATGTGTTATGCAGCAAACATAACCAGAAAAAAAATTCTAAGGTATGATAATCATTACTATGATGATGATGATGAATTGACTTATTGATGGACACATTAATACCAGTTGATTTAATCTCTGACAGAAAGGAAAAGTGAGTGAGTTGGAAGCTACAGTTAGGAATAAAAGGAAATTTGGTGTCATCATTGCTTTTCCAGAGGACTGAGAATGTCTGGGGACACTTAGTGTATAACAAATAAAAAACCCTTTTCCCTAGCATCAACTGGGATTATAAAACTCACCTAGATGCTCGGGCCTTGTTCTTTAATAATGAACCTTGGAGAGGGGCTGGCTGCCCCAATCCTCAAGTGCTCTTTTTGTGCCTCTGCCAGACCCATCACCCTGAGCCAGCACATACAAACTGTCGTCCTGATCCAGAGCAGCTGTCTAATTACAATTTTGTTATTATTAATTACAGAGTAGAAAATCATTTGTAATTAGCTCAGCCTAAATCATAGTTTAAACAGCCAAAAATTACATTACAAACTAAAGTGTAATTAAAGCACTACACTAAAGTGTTTATTTAAACCCAGTTTAGTTACTTGCAAATTTTTCAATCAGCTTCTCAGGCTCATACATAGATTTAATTAGTCTCCAGTACTGACAGTTTAGTGCATTTATTCATTAAGCATCAATATTGCTGAACAAATGTAAATAAAATATAGACAGAGATGCTTTAAAGGGGCAGTCACAGAAACATCTGGGCGAGATAATGAGGCTGGGAAAGATGTGAATGTTAATGAGTCTCCCAAGCTGCTGGAGGAGCTCCAGCTCTTGGAAGCAAGGGATCTCAGTAACTGAGTAAATTTGCAGTGTCAATTTCTGCTGCAGGTTGACTGGAATGGTCCTGTGGGGTGGGGCGGAAGTCAATTTAATTTGATTCTTGCCATTGCACTAGGGTCGATCTCAGGTGCCACTCAATAGAATTCTGGATGGAGATAAAAGAGAACATTCCTCTCTGCCAACCTTTGGGGCTCTACATGTCTTGTTAAGAGACAGAAGAGCTTATAAAGGGATTTTCAGGGAGAAGCAGCTTGTTTCTTGAAGGGTTTAGCGAAAGCAATCTCTATGGTGATGAGTATCATGCACATTCCAAGGAGTAAATTTTCTATTCAAGGACTATTGTTTGGAAAACTGTCCTTGTCACACATGCAAAAATGCCTGAACACACTTCTAAATGAGTTCCAGATTCTCAAAAGTACTCATCAGGGAGCCTCTACACTTGCATCAACAGGACCTGCCATTTCTCAAAGCATTCTTTGTAGCTCTTTTTGAAGTGCCTTCAGAATCACTCTCATCATTTCTTGCTGGATTGCCTTAATAGCCTCCAAACACATCTTCCATTTTCCAGTCTTGTTTTCCCACCATCTTTTTCTCTTTTTCATCCTCCTGGCAGAATTACCTCTATAGAATGCAAGCCTCTTTATCTCATTCCTCTGCCTACAACTTTCACGTACTGTCTCACCCTCTCCAGTGTTCGGAAGCGGAAACTTTTCTCAGAGAGGCCTTCTGTGATCTGGCCAGTCTCCACTTCCCTATCGTCATCTCATCTCATTACTCTCTGTCTTGTGCCTTAACCCTTTAGGAGTCCCTGAGAGAATCGAGCTGTCTTTAACCTCCATGCTTCTTGTACATGTGGCATCCTGATAAGTGAGCTGTTTTCCTTGTGTCATTCAAAATTCAGCTCTGGTAGTATTTTGTCTGGGAAACCTTTCCTCATGTTCTTGTTCTGTTCCACAATTTAAGTTAATAGCTCCGTGCTGTTATCTTTTTTTAAATATCACTTCCACTATATACGGTAATCATGTAGGCCTATTGAGACCAATAAACTGTGACCTCTTTGGAGGCAGGGAGGTGGTAATCACATAATGACTTGGGAAAGTCATTATTCATTATATATATTAGTATCCCCAGCACCCTCGTGGTCTTGTCACATCTCAAGAGCTAAGTAAATATCTCATGAGTGAAACATGAAGCTATCATTTTGGATGATATTGATAATTGCCAACCTTTGCTTTTTTGAAGGTAGTTTATGTTTCTGGAAACAGCTATAAATTATTCGAAAAATAAAAATGTTAACACATGGCATTGGTGATAAAGTGTGTCAAATAATTTTTGGTAAAATAAAATCATATGTGGCTAAAAGTAACTAGGTTTTACAGAATAAATTAGCTGTGGATTAATTACTTCTGAAAAATCTCTCAACAATAACATTGTTGGAATAAGGATAATGCTAATTTGGTTGTGTTATTTAAAATATTTATAAAAATCACTTTGAATATTTTATAGTTACCTGTATTGTTTTTGTCATAAATATTAGTACTGCCATTAGACAGAAACAGTTTAGCAAATTTTGCTTTGTAAGTAAATAACAATAGTCATGAGTGTACTGTGGAATCAAACATTCTTCCGTGTATTCCAGTTTTGTCCTTACCAACTATGTGACACCGGGCAATTTACTCAACTGCCTTATGGTTTTGTTTCTTCAGCTGTAAATTGGCATTATAATAATACCTGCCTCGTAGGCTCTCATGAGAACTAAAGCAGTTAATATATGTAAATCTTTTAGGACAGTGTCTAGCATACAGTAGATGCTACATAATAGTTTGCAAGTATTATTTTTATATAATTAATATTATTTTCTTTTTCAACTGAGATCACATTTTATGTGGAAATTCAATATAATATAGTGATAGTACTTGGAAAGGGAGCAATTTCATTGCAACAGAGTTAAAATGAATGAGTGGCTCTTTACTCAGATGTTGATATTTGCCTAATTATTTTGGATCTCATTTGTGTTTGCAATATTCATTTTTAAAGAAGGGAAACAGATAACATATCCAGCATATGCCTGACAATTCTACTGGAATAAGTACATATTTATCTTCAGTATGTAAAAATGACCCTCTAAAACTGAAGAGAACCATGTAAATTCACTTAAAACCAATGAAAGTATCTAGATTTTAGTTGCAAAGTATGAGATTATGTTTCCCTGAAAATAAACAGTCTACAAAAGCGTTGAAATCTTTGGTATGCAATTATGAGACATTCAATTTTGAGGACTTACTTGAATACATTTGACAAGTGAAGAAAGAGCTGATCTCCAATCATTCATCTTTTTACTTTCTTACCATTTAGTATTCATTTTATAGAACAATTTCTAGGACTATGTACTGATCTAGGTGTGGGAAAGTTTGTTCTGCTTAATTCAAGTTAAAGTGAATGCTTTTAATGAGTTTACTATTCGTATAGATTTGCTCTTTTCAGAATAAGTCTTTGCTATTGTGCCTAGGTTGAGGAATATCATTACTAGTAATTCAATGATTCTTTTTTCTCTGGTTGTTGTAAGAATGTTGTCTTTATTACCTAAATTCACATCCTTCCTATAAAATCAGTGAGAGAAATTTCCTTGTGATTTTGTGTGTTTCTGTTTATTCAGAAGTGGTTTTGATTTCTCATTTTTATGGATGGCTAGAAAATCTAGAGTCAAATTCATGGCCATCTTCTAGCAGAAGAACAATATTTTGCAATATGTAGTTCATATATTTATTACTATTACTTGTTCCTTACTCCCATTTCCCTTTTGTTTTGCTACATTATTCATGTTTTAAAAGGTATTAATATTGAAATAATATACAATCTAACTGAATGTATTATTATGTATTTATAAATGCACTTTACATATGTTTCAGAATGAAGACAAGTATAAAAGAAAAAGGTTGAAGAAGGAAATGGGGTGGGGGAGAAATAAAGAGGAAAGATAGATGAAGGAGAGGAAAAGCTTTTAAGTATCTTGAAATTAGTCCAAGTGTAGAGTCCCATATGGCCAAATGTCTTAGGAGCAAAGTGAATAAATCATATTTCTCTATAGTGCAGGGTACTATTAACAATGAGTAATACCTGTATCTGTATATATGTGAGCTCCTTTACCCAGTCTTCACTCCTGGAAATGTCTGCAGGACATTTTGACTGTATTGTTATTGGAAGGAATCATTCAATGGAAGATTGAGTGATTACCCCAAACCTGGGAATACCATAAAAGATCAAACTTATTATTTAAATTCTTTCCCTTTTTTTGGTTTTCTTTTACTTTTATATTTTCTGAAATGAATTCAGAGCCATTACAAAAGCCTGCAACAGCATTCAGCAAATCAGTTACTTCCACCAAAGGTCTTCATATCCTGACAGCAAATAGTTTGAAGTTTCCAAGGTTATAAAAAAAAGTATTTAAGAAAAAAAGCTTTCCTTTGAATATGCATTTTTATTTTTCTTTATAATTTTAATTATATCACATTTTTATTTATATTTCATATAAAGTTAGAGAATTAAGAGTGGATTAATATAATATTATCGTTACAATGTCAGTTGAGAATACACAAATTATGTCAGTAAATGTTCTCTGCAATTTCATCCCAGGAAATGTGAAAGAAGCTCATCTTAAACGTTGAGAGCTTTTGCCTCCAAAAATGTCTCCTCTTTCTACCCCTAAAATTCCTCAGAAAATAAAATTCATCACACCATAATTGGATATAAAGCTTATTAAACAGATACCATAGAGAGAAAAACACGTTTTCTTAAATTCGTACTAACATAAACAAGATAAACATCATCCAGTCCCAAGACCAGAGTTAGGGGCTGAACTCTGAGACAGTGTGCCTCTGAGTAAAAATCCAAGTTATTTTCTAAGGTCTAATGGTAGAAGTTGGAGGTGCTCTTTCTTTTGCCCTTTTGCTAAGATGACATGCAGTGTAAGACCTAAATCTACAGGCTCTCTAATGAGACAGAGATGTCAGAGCCTGGTGTGCAGAGAAATGCCTCCTTGCTACATGGAACCACCCTCAGAATGTGTGAAGGTTCTGAGATTGACTGACAAGGGTCTATTGGATCCAGTCTGATAGTTCTAGAAGTGGGCTTACTTTGGGGTCAGTTATAGGGAAAAAGGGAATTATATCAAAGATGGGACTTTCCATTGTCACTACTAACAACAGATCTGGTTTTCTTCTCTGAGCACCTGGAGCAAGATATGCTCTCAAAAGAAGAAATACTGAAGCTGCTCTTACTGGAAAAATCCCTGGCCCCTTCCTTCTAAAGATTGATGCCAGCAGACTGTCCTTCCAAAACCAGCTATGTTCATGTCCCTTCTCCAGTTAAAGTACTTTAATGGATAAACTTCTTAAAAATACCTGGTTTCCTGTATATACTACAGCTAATTTTGGAGACCTTGAGTCATTCTGTAGGGATCTGTCTTCTTACTCTCAGCCAGTTTATGTCTTTTCTTCTGTTTTTCATTAAGAACTTTATCCACGGCTGTTATCCAGAACCCTGCTCCAATATCAGTAACAAACCCAAAATGGCATGCAACCAGTGGCCTAACTTCAAGTTCCACCTGGACTAATGGACCGCCCCCCTTAGCCATGGACCCGTACTACCTTGGACCTGCTTTGAATTCCCAGCATGAAACTGTCTTCTCATTTTTTCTTCTCATGTGGTGTACAGACCATCTGTTTGTTTGCTGTCAGATCCATTCCTCAACATCTCTCCACTCTACTTTGTATTGCAAACAACTGGGCTATGCCCACTTCATTTGCCAGACTCCATGGTCAACAGCTTCCATCTGGGATCCATTAATGTGAGAAGGAGGTAGGACATTGAAGGAAGGGATGAATGGGTATATGTACTTCTCTTTCTCTGTTGCAGGTGGCTGCCATCTTTTTGAGATCAAAGCTCCCGCTGGGTACTTTCTTCTGTGGTTCTTGTGCCCACTGGATGGCCTCAAATCATCAACTCTGGTAGCCACATTTCCTCGTGTTGTCTCTCCAGCCCTAGGGGTGGCAAGAGACTTCTGCTGTTGCTATCCTGTCACTTGTCTCATCATAAGGCCTTCTCTCTGGGCCTCCTGGCTTTTTAGCAACTAGTCCCCAGTAGTAAAATCCCTCTCCTCAAATTCTTGTTGGGATATATTATCTTTCTGAGTAGACTTTTATTGATAATTTAATATAGTTATCTCCATTATTCTCCTTTTCCTGGTTACTCAAAACAAACTTTTCTTAATAGGCAGTTATTTAGGAAAATGAGTCTTAAGTTATTTCAGAATTAAGAGTAAAATAATTCATTAACTTTTTCAGTTAAATGTTTAAAAGTTTGCTTAATATCTGCAGACAGTGTGAAACACAAAATCCCAGGCCTACAGGATGGTAAACAAAAGTTGAAGGTATTTCTGGACTTGCTGCTGATGGTGCTGGAAAATCAATCTCCTGTGAGGAAAAAGCTCCCAGCAATATAGATTGTTTGAACTACTTACCATTATGTCAAATTCACTTTAACATCTGCAAATAGACATACTGTATGAATACTGAGAGAAGCACTGTTTTCTGTGTTTGCACTTAAAGGCCTAATGTTGTATAGATTTTTATAATCAAGTAAGCTTTATAATTAGATAACAAGCCCTTTATTTAACCCTTAAACACTTGATGTCTTGGGTCAATTCCTGTTTCATATTCAAAAAAATTCACACATAATTCACTCTATCAAGACATAACTAAATATTTAGGAGGAACCTTTTATTTTGAATGTTGGTGTCTGCCCATTCTCAGTTCCCTGAAGACACACATCCCATTTCTCTTCCACCTCAGCGATGGTGATATCACAGCCAGACCTGTCAATGGGACTCCCAGAGAAAAACCTGCTTTTACAAGTCTTCAGTAAAGTATACCAGCTGCTTCAATACCAGCACAAGTTAGATACAAACCACATTTTCAAATTCTTAAAGCTGAGTAGTCATGAGTTTGGCTAGATATTCTGTGCTTACTGCTGGACGATGAGGAAATTATTGGATGTGGGATAGAGGTATGTACCAGTTGATAAGGTGCTGATGAAAAGGCAACAGGGCAAAGTTGCTTAGACCTCTTTCCTGAAAGTGTCTGTTTCTCCTCTGAATATTTCACCGTGTCCATGGACTCCTTGCTATTCTCCAGGCAATATTTCTGTATCCAGAGCCCATGCATTTAATCATTTACTTATTCAAACAATTTATCCGGCACTAATAACCTGGAAAAAAGGCCCACACTTTTCATGTTTTCATGCAGTTTTATTTTTTGCAGTAGAAACACTCTTTGTTATACATAAAATCTTGCTGAGCCACCCTAAACTGCAGTGATGTAGTCATCACTCTTTATGGTCATGTGTTCAGGGCAGGCTTTCAACTGCAATGCACTCATGCACCAAACAGGTGGTGCCCACACCGTATGATATGGTTAAGCAATGTGTCCCCACCCAAATCTCATCTTGAATTTTGATCTTCATAATCTCTACATGTTGAGGGCAGGACCTGGTGAGAGGTGATTGAATCTTAGGGGTGGTTTCTCCCATGCTGTTCTCGTGATACTGAGTAGCTCTCATGAGATCTGATGGTTTTATACATGCTTGACAGTTCCTCCTACTGTGCATTCTCTCACGTGCTGCCATGTAAAACATGCCTCTTCCTCTTCTGCCATGATTGTAAGTTTCCTAAGGCCTTCCCCACCATGCAGAACTGTGAGTCAATTAAACCACTATCCTTTATAAATTACCTAGTCTCAGGTATTTCATTATAGCAATGTGCGAACAAACTAATACAGTAAATTGGTACTGAGGTAGTGGGGCATAGTTATAAGATACCTGAGAATGTGGAAGCAACTTTGGAACTGGGTAATGGGCAGAGGATGGAACAGTTTGCAGGGCTCAGAAAAAGACAGGAAGACACGAGAAAGTTTGGAACTTCCTAGAGACTTGTTGAATGGCTTTCACCAAAATGCTGATAGTGATATGGACAATGAAGTCCAGATGAGGACCAGATGGAAGTGGTGTCAGATGGAGATGAGGAACTGTTACCAGAAAGGGGTCCTGATCCAGACCCCAAGAGAGGTTTCTTGGATCTCACATAAGAAAAAATTTGAGGTGAATCCATAAAGTGAAAGCAAGTTTATTAAGAAAGTAAAAGAATAAAGAATTGCTACTCTACAGGCAGAGCAGTCCAAGGGCTGATAGTTGCCCATTTTTATGGTTATTTAATGATTACATGCTGAACAAGGGGTGGATTATTCATGCCTCCCCTTTTCACCATATAGGGTAACTTCTTAATGTTGCCATGGCATTTGTAAACTGTTAAATTACTTTAATGGATAAACTTATTAAAAATACTTGGTTTTCTGAGTATACTACAGTTAATTTTGGTGACCCAGAGTCATTCCATAGGGTTCTCTCCTCCTATGCTTGTGTGAGTGTACCAGTGAGGACAACAGAAGTCACTCTCATCACCATCTTGAATGTGGTAGGTTTTAGCCAGCTTCTTTACCGCAACCTATTTTTATCAGCAAGGTCTTCATGACCTGTATCTTGTGCCGACATCCTATTTCATCCTGTGAGTTAGAATGCCTAACTATCTGGGATTGCAGCCCAGTAGGTTTCAGCCTTATTTTAACCAGCTCCTATTCAAGATGAAGTTGCTCTGGTTCAAACTCCTCTGACATAACTTCTTGGGAATTGGAATAAAGGTGATTCTTGCTATGCTTTAGCAAAGAGACTGGTGGTATTTTGTCCCCACCCTGGAGATCTGTGGAACTTTGAACTTGAGAGAGATAATTTAGGGTATCTGGTAGAAGAAATTTCTAACCAGCAAAGCATTCAAGAGGTGACAAAGCATAAAAGTTTGGAAAATTTGCAGCCTGACAAAGTGGTAGAAAAGAAAATCCTGTTTTCTGGGGAGAAATTCAAGCCAGCTGCAGAAATTTCCGTAAGTAACAAGGATCCAAATATTGATCACTGAGTGATATGGTTTGTCTGTGTCGCCACCAAAATCTCAACTTGAATTGTATCTTCCAGAATTCCCACATGTTGTGGGAGGGACCCAGAGGGAGGTAATTACATCATGGGGGCCAGTCTTTTCTGTGCTATTCTTCTGATAGTGAGTAAGTCTTGTGAGATCTGATGGATTTTTCAGGAGTTTCTGCTTTTGCTGCTTCTTTCCTTTCTCTTGCTGCCACCATATAAGAAGTGCTTTTGCCTCCTGCCATGATTCTGAGGCCTCCCCAGCCTTGTGGAACTGTAAGTCGAATTAAACCTCTTTTTCTTCCCAGTCTCAGGTATGTCTTTGTCAGCAGCCTCAAAACAGACTAATATACCAACACAATGGGGAAAATGTCTCTGACCTTTTCAGAGACCTTCTCAGCAGCCCCTCTTATCATAGGTCTGGAGGCCTAGGAGGGAAAAATGCTTTCGTGGGCCAGGTCCAGGGCCCACCTCCTGTATGCAGCCTCGGGACTTGGTGCCCTGCACCCCAGCCACTCCAGCTATGACTAAAAGGGGCCAATGGACATCTTGGGCCATTGCTTCAGAGGATGCAAGCTCCAGGCCTTGGCGGCCTTCACATGGTGTTGGTCCTGCGGGCAAGCAGAAGTCAAGAATTGAAGTTTGGGAACCTCTGCCTAGATTTCAGAGGATGTATAGAAACACCTGGATGTCCAGGCAGAGGTTTGCTGCAGGGGCAAGGCTCTCATGAAGAACCCCTGCAAGGGCAGTGCAGAAGGGACATGTGGAGTTGGAGCCCCTACACAGAGTCTCCACTGCAGCACTGCCTAGTGGAGCTGTGAGAAGAGGGCTACCATCCTCCAGACTCCAGATAAATCAACTGACAGCTTGCACTGTGCACCTGGAAAAATCACAGACACTCCATACCAGCCCATGAAAGCAGCTGAGGTGGGGGCACTGTACCCTGCAAAGCTACAGGGGCAGAGCTGCCTAAGGCTGTGGGAGCCCACCTCTTACATCAACATGACCTGGATGTGAGACATGGAGTCAGAGGAAATTATTTTGGAGCTTTAAGATTTAATAACTACCCCATTGGATTTTGGACTTGCATGGGACCAGCAGCCCTTTTGTTTTGGCCAGTTTCTCCCATTTGGAATGGTAACATTTATCCAATGCCTGTACCCCCATTTTATCTTGGAAGCAACTAACTTGCCTTTCGTTTTACAGGCTACTAGGCAGAAGGGACTTGACTTGTCTCAGATGAGACTCTGAACTTTGAAATAAGACTTTGGGGGACTGTGGGAAGGCATAATGGGTTTTGAAATATGAGGACATGAGATTTGGGAGGGACCAGGGACAGAATGTTATGGTTAGGCTCTGGGTCCTCACCTAAATCTCATCTTGAATTGTAATCCCCCATAATCCCCATGTGTTGAGAGTGGGACCTGGTGAGAGGTGATGAAATCATGGGGCTGGTTTCCCCCATCCTGTTCTTATGATAGTGAGTGAGTTCTCATGAGATCTGATGGTTTTATAAGGGGATCTTCCCCCTTGGCTCTGCACTTCTCTCTCCTCCCACCTTATGAAGACGGATGTATTTGCTTCCCCTTTCACCATTATTGTATGTTTCCTGAGGCCTCCCCAGCCATGCAGAAATGTGAGTTAATTGGACTTCACAATATATAATATTTATATATTGCCCAGTCTCGGGTATAATTTTTATAGCAGTGTGGAAACAGACTAATATAGTAAATTGGTACCAGGAGGGGGGAGGTGCTATAAAGATACCTGAAAATGTGGAATTCACTTTGAAACTGAGTAATGGGCAGAAGTTGGAAGAGTTTGGAGGGCTCAGAAGACAACAGGAAGACGTGAGAAAGTGTGGAACCTCCTAGAGACTTGAATGGTTTTGACAGAAATGCTGATAGTGATCTGGACAATGAGGTCCAGGCTGAGGTGGTCTCAGATGGAGATGAGAAACTTATTGGGAATTGGAGCAAAGGTCACTCTTGCTATGCTTTAGCAAAGAGACTGGTGGCATTTTGCCCTGGTGCTACAGATCTGTGGAACTGTAAACTTGAGAGAGATGATCTGAAATTGGAACTTATGTTTAAAAGGGAAGCAGAGCATAAAAGTTTAAAAATTTCACAGCCTGACAATGTGGTAGAAAAGAAAAATCCATTTTCCAGGGAGAAATTAAAGCCAGCTGCAGAAATTTGCGTACAAAACGAAGAGCTAAATGTTAATCATCAAGACAATGGGGAAAATGTCTCCAGGGCATGTCAGAGGGCTTTACAGCAGCCCCTTCCATCACAGGCCCAGAGGCCTAGCAGAGAAAAATGGTTTCATGGGCCAGGCCCAGGACCTTGCTGCTTTGTACAGTCTCAGGACTTGGTGCCCTGCAACCCAGGTGTGGCTAAAAGGGGCCAATGTATAACTCAGGCCATCACTTCAGAAGGTGCAAGCCCCAAGCCTTGGTGGCTTTCACATGCTATTGGGCCTTCAGGTACACAGACATCAAGAATTGAGGTTTGGGAACCTCTGCCTAGATTTCAGATGATGTACGGAAACACCTGGTTATCCAGGCAGAAGTTTGCTGCAGGGATGGAGCCCTCATGGAGAACCTCTGCTGGGAGACTTCAGAAGGGAAATGTGGGGTTGGAGCCCACACACAGAGTCTCCGCTGGAGCACTCCCTAGTGTAGCTATGAGAAGAGGGCCACCATTCTCCAGACCCCAGAATGGTAGATCCACTGACATCTTGCACTGTGCACCTGGAAAAATCACAGACACTCAATGCCAGTTCATGAAAGCAGCCACAGGGTCTGTGCCCTACAGAGCCACATGGGCAGAGCTGCCCAAGACCATGGGAGCCCACTTCTTGTATCAGTATGATGTGGGTGAAACATGAAGTCAAAGGAGATCATTTTGGAGCTTTAAGACTTAACAACTGCCCCACTGGATTTCAGACTTGCATGGGGCCTGTAGCTCCTTTGTTTTGGCCAAATTCTCCCATTTGGAATGGAAGCATTTATCCAATGCCTGTATCCCCATTGTATTTAGGAAGTAACTAACTTGCTTTTGATTTTATAGGCTCCTAAATGGAAAGAACTTGCTCTGTCTCAGATGAAACTTTGCACGTGGACTTTTGAATTAATGCTGGAATGAGTTAAGACTTTGAGGGACTGTTGGGAAGGCATGATTGTCTTTTGAATGTGAGAAAGATGAGATTTGGGAGGATCCAGGGGCAGAATGACATGTTCTGGCTGTGTGTCCCCACCCAAATCTCATCTTGAATTGTAATCCCCATGTGTTGGGGGAGGGACCTCATGGGAGGTGATTAAATCATGGGGTGGTTCCCCCTTGCTGTTCTTGTGTTAGTGACTCCTCATGAGATCTGATAGTTTTATAAGGGCCTTTTCCCCCTTGATTCTGCACTTCTCTCTCTTGCTGCCTTATGAAGAAGGACATGTTTGCTTCCCCTTCTGCCATGATTGTAAGTTTCTTGACACCTCTGTAGCTGTACCGAAATGTGAATCAATTAAATCTCTTTTCTTTATAAATTCCTCAGTCTCAGGTATTTCTTTATAACAATGTGAGAATGGACTAATATACCATACTAGTCATTCAGTATTTTGAATATCTTCTACCCTTATCAACACTCTAATGAATTAGTTCCTAAAATGTTTCATGAACCGTGTTGTTATTATTATGTTGAATGAGATAGCTATGATTCTTACCGCTGTGGAGAGCAAACAGTGTATTAACAAATAACAAAAATAAACTATGATGATTGCAGGGCAGGGAGACAGCAGGGAGGTATTATGGAAGCACACTGATGGTAGTTTAATGTAGTATAGAAAACAGGGAAGGCCTTCCTGAATAAACAACATTTAAGATGAGATTAGAAGGATGAGTAGAAATTATCTAGAAAATGTCTACGTTATCTGAAAAATGTGTGTTGGGGCAAGAGGAGAGAGGGTGACAGTGTCAGAGGTAACAGAAGGTACTAAGATATGGCATAAAGGACAGTAATGAAAGAGCTGAAAGAGCTCAGAAAGGCTAGAGAGTACACTGAGCAAGGTAGGTTGCTACTGGGTAAGGCTAAAGAGGGTAACAAGCAACAGGGCTCTTGAATAATTTGTAAAATATGCTGTGAAGTTCAAACTTCATCCTAAAGGCAAAGGGAAGTCTTTTCAGCAAAGATTTATTATTCATAGAAAATCTTTCTGCAGGGTGAAGAAAAAAGTGGTTTTGAGGTCTTTTAAGAGGGGGGAGATAAGAAAAATGTCTATTACTGCAATCCAGGTGAAACAATTGATGATGACCAGGGCTGAATTCTGACAATCAAGATGGAGAGAAATAGATGGATTCAAAAGGTATTTAACAGGTAGGACCACTTGTCACTTAACATCTATTGCTCAGAATTTTATTCATGTATCTAGAAATAATTCCTATGTTGCCCATATATTCTGAACCAAAAAGGAAGACACATTTTTACCAATGGTGTAAAATGCTTGAAATTGGATCTATTTTGGAAAAATCTAAGATATTTGATATTTACACTGATCTCCTCAATTATAGTATAATCTTCTAATGATAATGCATCATTCTATCTCTCATAGTACTTAGCACAGAGATGAGCATATATTAGACGCTCAATAATGCTGTTTGATAAACTCAAATGTGCCTATGTGAAATTCAACAGCTAAGCAGAAAACTTAAAGGACACATGGTTCTAACCTATTTCTACATGAAGAGTTGCTAAATTGTTTGTTGCTGATATACTTTTTTAATGACCTATGACCTAGAATATACTTAGTAAGAAATGATAGACAATGTGGTGTTTCAGGAATATCTTGAGTCCGATGACCCCTTGACCAGCACTGAGTTCGTCATACTTTCAGTTCATAAATGTATCTGCCCTTAGGCTGTGTTCGAGAACCAAAAGGCTTTTATTTAATATGAAGCTGATATTATTTATTTTTCTTCCACACATAGTGAGGGCATGATAATCCAACCTTATATTTATTAGGCCGACTAATCATTAGTTGTGCTTGAGCTTTGGAAAGTTCAGGGCTTTGGTTGTGTTCCAAGTGTTCAGAAGTCCAGATGCTCATTCAGAGTGTTCATTCACTAGCAAAAGCACTGAAGACCTTTTCCTTATACCTCAATTATTTTCTTCGTGATATGTGTTTTCCTTTCTCCCAGCCCTTCTGTCCAGCTACAATCTCATAATTAGCTTATTTATAAATTCCCTTCTATGACGTTTCAGCCTAATGAGTTCTAGAGAGTTCTTAAATAGATTTTTTGTCTTAGTGTGGGAGGGTAAGAAATATTATTTCAAATAATCTCCAGGGTCCAGCATGATGTATTATTTTTCTTTTTCTTTTTTTTTTTTTTTACTTTTTTTTTTTTTAATACTCCACTCAGCTCATACCTATAGCATGATGTATTAGAAGAACATGAGCTTATGGTCAAATATCCTAGTTTGAAGACAATTTTAGCCACTTACATTGTAAAGTTGGACAAAAAAAAACTTTTCAGTTTTTGTTCTCTTATTTACTAAATGTGGATAAAAATAATGTAATTCACTTTCTTAATATTAAATGACAATACACACATAAAGGTTTTTCTTTTTTTTTTAACATAACCTGACATACAATAAATGGTCAA